>NW_007233347.1:778803-801106 GCF_000164805.1 Carlito syrichta | reverse complement strand
GCCACTGCACTCCAGTCTGGGCAACCAGGTGAGACTCCAACTCAAAAAAAAAAAAAAAGAAAAAAAGCCAACCCTTTTCTGAGTTACCATACTATGTTAATGTATTTTAAAATTATACCAATAAGCACTTAAAATTTTTTTTTCATTTTAAAGATATGGGGTACATTTCAGGGTTAGGTATACAAATGTTTATGTGCAGGTGCCTTTGTTGATGAACCCCCTTCCCCGGCAGATTCCCACTACTGCGAATCCTGTCCCTCCTCCGCAATTTCCCATTACCGCCAATCTTTCCTTATAGTCCAATAATCACTTTTTGGTGTTCTTGAGAGCATCCAGAAATGGATCTGTTCCTGCCTAGATGCCCAAATGTAATTAATACACCTTCCTTTGCTTGCTCCATTTATTTTAAATGTCTGGTTTCTCTCTTAATCCAAAAACCTGCAGTGTTTTTATTTTATTTTAGCACCAAATTCCACGAATCACAGTTCTCAGAAAAAATTCCCCTTCCCCTTTCTTTACTTTAACTTAGCTAGTATTTTTCTTTGCGTGTCTCTTATTTGTCATCAGCAAGCGTTCTCTCTGGTTTCTTCCAGTCCCACTCTACGCTGCCTCTTGATTTTAAAGCTGTGTGATTGACTGCTGAGTGGCTGGCACCTGTAGGAGGAGGAAGCCGTGTGGGTGCAGAAGGCAGCTGGGCTGTGTAGGTAGATTGCAATGACTCATTCTTGTCATGTGTTGGTTTTTAATGTAGAAATGTTAAGGACCCCAAAAGAAAATTCTTTATTTGTATTAAAGAGTCCTTAAGTCATTTTTAGCCTCGAAACAAACAAACAAAAACTTTTGAAGCTCCTTTAACCTGTCTTCCCATCTCATAACTTCAAAAAACCTGTGTCTTTCATCTCCATTCCCTCTGACTTATTTCTCCTTCCCTGAATGTGAATTTCAGTTTCATGCTGGTTAGACAAGGTGGACTCTGCACCGGCTTCTCAAGGGTCTGCATCGCTTTTATGTGTTGCACTTTGGTTTTGCATTTAGTCACGCAGGTCTTGAATGTTCTTTTTATATCTTGATGGGCTCCTAAATTGTAAAAGTAATCAGTGTTCATAATAGAACTTGTAGGGATATGGAAAGCATGAGGGAGAAAAAGAAAATAATCCATAACCCCATTACACAGCTATTACTATGGTTTATGTTTTAGTGTATAACTTTTCAGATTTTTTTGTTCACACGCATATACATACAGAATGTAAACATTGTAATGCATTCATTGTAATGTATACATTATATTTTAATGTGTGTGCTATTCAATGCAATGTATATATTATGTTTTAATTTTTTTAACTTAATGTAGCTTTAAATAATCTGCTGTTGCTAAGTATTCTTCTGTCTTATGTTTTCAGTGGTTACATGATATGCCATTATTTGAAATTTCATGATAAATATGTGTGTATAATTATTACATATGGACACACATGTAAACCATTTTTCTACTAATGCATATTTAGACTTTGTTATCGTCTTATTGTAAAAAATATATTGGATATACAGATAGATCTGTTCACATTTATAATAATTTTCTCAGGGTAAGTTCCAAGAAATGGAATTATTGGGTCAAAGAATATACACAGTTTTCAGGATTTAATTATCCTAGAAAGTTTACACTTCTCCATGGCACAAAAAGTGTCCTTTCTCTGCATTTTTATTGGTTATTTAAAAATATTTTTTGCTCACTTGTTAGGGTAAAAAACATGTACTTTATGTTTGGTCTAATGTGCATGTATTAGAAGTGAGATGTTTATTTACCATTTTAAACTTGTGTGAATTTGCTTGCTTGAGTCTTTAGCCTAGTCATCTAATGTAATGTTTTTATCACTACTGGTTTTTTAAAAATTGACCAATAAGAGATGATTTATAAAGTTATTAACCTTTCATCTCTCACATATTGCAAATATTTTTCACAAATTATGATCATCTCATAAATTTATTATATATGAACATTTTCATTATAACTGTGAATGGGTTCTGTTTTATCATTATATTTTCCAAATGCTTATTACGATTATAAGGGAAGCTTTTGGTTTTCATAATAATTTTGCATCTTGATACCTTACTAAATTGTATTATTATTTCTTCTTCTTTTCTTGAGTCAGAGTCCAACTCTGTAGTTCAGGCTGGAGTGTAATGGCACCTTGACCGCCACTGTAGCCTCGACCTTCTGGGCTCAGGCAATCCTTCTGCCTCAATCTTCCAAGTAGCTGGAAGTACAGGCACATGCCACCACACCCAGCTAATTTTTTTTTAATTGTAGAGATGAGGTCTTACCAAGTTTCCCAGACTGGTCTTGAACTCAGGCAGTCCTCTCATCTCTGCCTCTTAAAGTGCTGGGATTACAGGCATGAGCCACCAGGCCTGGTCTGTTTTATTACTTCTAACAATTACTCAGCTAATTCAGATACTTGCATCTGCAAGCAGAGATAATTGTGTATTTTATTTTTTAGAATTTTACCACCTTACTTTCAAACAATCTTATTGCTTTGACTGGGATTTTAAGAAAGCCATTACATAGTAGTGGGAATGGTGATAGCCTTTTGTTCCTGATTTTCACGGGAATACTTATAAGCACAAAGCTGGCAGTTGTTATGAAATGTATATTATGCTTTATGTTAAGGAGTTGCCTTAAAATTTTTAATTTGCAATTATTACTTTATTATTTTTTCTTTTAGAGATGGGGGGTCTTGCTATATTGCCCAGGCTGGCCTTGAACTCCTGGGCTTAAGCAATTCTCCTGCCTCAGCCTCCTAGGTAGCTGGGACTGTAGGTACATACTACTGCACTTGGTTCAGCAATTATTTCTAATGATAAGTGGATTTTGAATTTTAATTAAAGCACTTGGAACGTCTTTGGAGATGCTGATGACTTTTTTCCCATTGAGCCATCCTTACTCCCCAAATGAATTTTAAACTCATGATCTAGGTTTCTTATAGTGCGTTTTGTTCGTTTTTCTTTTATATTTTATCTATATTCATAAGTGAGTTTGAGACTAATCTGAATTTTTTTGTGTCATTATTGCCAAATTTTGATATCAAGTTTTTACTACCTTGGTGTTGATTTTCTATGAATTTTGGAAGAATTTGCACCTGTGGTTATACTCCCCTTATTCATAATTTCCTATGCCTTTGCTCTCTTTTTTCCTTGAATATACTTGATAGGGATTTGCTAGATATTAATTAATTAATTCTAAAACCAAGCTGTGGATTAGCTAGTAAATTTACCTATTTTTTAATCTCATCATACATTTGTTACTTAGTGCTATTTTTTACAAATATATATTTTTAAAATTTTTCATATTTGGCAACTTAGCTAACTTGTTTTAATGTTGAAATTGAACAGAAAGCATTAGCCCCTGCTTCTCATCGTTGCAGACTCTTCTTGGTTTCCAGTAATTAGAGGATCACCTTTCTGTTTTAAAAATGCAGGTTTGTTATATTTTATAAAACCACTTTGCAGGTAGAACTGCAAATTCAAGATTCAGTGAAAAATGAAAGCGAAAATCCCTATCATTTCATTTCTTTCTTTCTTTCTTTTCTTTTCTTTTTTTTTTTTTTGAGTTCTAAGTTCTTGAAACCAAAGTATGCTTACTGGGCATTATTTAGGTGTCATCGTTCAGGGGACTTTGTTTTCTGTTTGCAGATATTGCGGTGGTGGAGATGAGTGATGCGTTCCGGCAGCCGTCCTTGTTCTACCACCTTGGGGTGAGAGAAAGCTTCAGCATGGCCAACAACATCATCCTCTACTGTGATACTAACTCGGACTCTCTGCAGTCACTGAAGGTACCCTCCTCGTTTACTGAATCTTTGATTTTAGTATCAGCCTTTCGGGGATACTGCTCTCTCACCCAAAACATTTTAAGTAGCTTATGTTTGTGAAAGGATGTTTTCTGTCAGTGTGATCATTATGCACTGATGACTGGTGGAGTTATGAGATTTATCTAGAATTCAGTGTAGCAATTTGACGGCACACGTAGGAAAAAAGTTCACGCTGAGTTCTGAGTTTCAATTAGCGTTGCAGCTGAGTAAACTGTGTTAATAAAAGTTATCAGTACATACCTTGGAGAAAGAAAAGGAGATTGTACAAGCTACGGTCAAGCTTCGTGCTGTGTCATCACTGGGGGCTTCATTGTGCCCACCTGTCTCCAACTAAACTACATTTCCTACTTGAAAGTGTTCTATCTAGGTAGAGATTCTCTCTGAGAATCCTGGAAAAAACAAAGAAACAAAAACATGTCATTCTCTTTCACTGGGATATGATTTAAAAGTTAGGTTGGAGAGGGAGAATAAAAACTAACTTACTCTATTTGTCTACAAAATTCAACCTGTCTCAATGTCATTCTCTCCATTAAGAGGAACTTACTGGTATGCAGGCATTTCCTCCATCCAAAAGGTTGCTTAAGGCCAAGTGATTTTACACTGTGTGATTCTTTGAAAAGCTTCTCACAGTTCAGTGAAACTCACGCTGAGCCTGATATCATCCCGTTTCCTTTGTGAAACTTCCAGCTAGCTTCATGTGGCTTTTTGCCAGCACGATATTCCAGTTTCCAAATCAGAGCCAGCCTTGGGAGGTGGAGTCCTAGAATCCAAATCATATTTCTAAAGGCTTAGCAATTGCTATATGACTATCTCTAAGCCAAAATTTATGTAAAAAATGTTAATAGTATTTTCCTTTTATCTGAGTAACTAAAGCATATGTGGCTTTCTCTGAAAAACCAGTGGAACTTAATTGAGAGAGCATGTTTACTGCATGCCAGGCACTATGCTGGGAATTGATAGGCATATCCCTTTCCAGAGTATTCTGAAATAGTTCTAAGAGTTTCATCCTTACTTGTCCTAAATCTGTTTTTTAACCTAGATCAATTTTTTACCTGGAGCAGTCCTTAGGTAGGGGATACTTGAGAAACCCCTACTTAATTTTCTTCTAGATTTATGTTTTTAATGCATCATACATTTATGTTTATTTTTAAATAAACATTCTGATTTGCCACTATTTACAACCTATATTAGCAGTTGATGAGGAAATTAGATTATTTTCTTTATTCTTGGCCCTTTTCATTTTTCTTTGAGTTTATTTTTTAAAAGGGCAGTGTTACATTGGAGATTGTTTACACAATTTTGCTCTTACTTTTACTGATATCTGGCAATTTAATTTTATGACCATGCTTTCCTGGAGAAAATTTTTTTAATGAGTTAAAATTATATTTGAGAGAAAGCAATAAAGCTAATCTTATCAGAAATTTGTATGGGAATGGCTTAACTGTTTTCAGCCAGCCTTTGTATAGGAGTGTTATTAGTGGTTGAATACAGTGGTTTTCAAAAAAGGCTAGTGATATCTAAACTATGTTCATTTCTCTAGTACTTACTACCTGCTTGTTGAGCACTTACTATGTGCTAGTTACCAAGGAGTTTACTCACACGCGTTTTACATTTTATTCTTAAAACAGATCTGTGAGGTATGTGTTCTATAGAATCACAAACTGAGACTCAAATTCAATCATTTGCCTAAGGTGATACAGTTAGGAAAACCTGGAACTGATATGCTTGACTCAAAGTCTATTCTCCTTGCCACTAAGCTTTATTGTCAATTACTTCTAGCTAGAAGTGTATCAGACATTCCTGCTAAGTGGTAACTGTCCCAATGAGGTGGCTCATGCCTGTTGTCCCAGAGCTTTGGGAGACCAAGGCGGGAGGATCATTTGAGGCCAGGAGTTCAAGACCAGCCTTGGCAACATAGTGAGATTCCCATCTCTACCAAAAAAAATTTTTTTTTAAATTAACCAGGCATGGTGGGATGTGCCTATATTCCTAGCTACTTGGGAGGCTGAGGTAGGAGGATGATTTGAGCTTAGGAGTTCAAGGCTGCAATGAGCCATGACTGACTGCACCACTATACTCCAGCCTGGATGACAGCAAAAACCCTGTGCACCAGCATGCCTGGTTAATTTTTTGCTCTGAGAAAGCAAAGGAACTAAAAACCCATTAACTATGTCTTTTGAGTTGTTCCAGGCAACATTCATCCTAACTTTCTTTTCCCTCCCCTCCCCCTTTCCATTAACTTAAGCTTTTGCCATTTCCTTATGGTCCTAGCCTGATAGGCCATGTGTCTGGTTGCAGAGGACAGAAATATCTGGGCTAGGAAGTATTTTTGGCAGCTAACAATTTCCTCTGTTCTAAAATTTCTTCAGGTTCTCTGCTACTCTGTATTTTAATTTTTTTAATTTCTGTAGATAGTTAAAGGTAATACTCAGTTACCTCTGCCATCTATAACAGAAAGGAAAACTGCATTGAAATAAGGCAGAACAAGAGATATTAAAACTAGTATATCATGTAAGGATTAGCCAAATAAAATAAAAATGAAGCATCTCTCTTTTGTCAGGGGCAAAGACAGAATTAGAATGCAATTCTTGTCATATATTTAGCTTCACTTAGGTTGATTCTTTGGACATCTAGAAAGTACAGCTGCACCAGTTTTATTTT
Organism: Carlito syrichta; assembly: GCF_000164805.1. Lineage (NCBI taxonomy): Eukaryota > Metazoa > Chordata > Mammalia > Primates > Tarsiidae > Carlito > Carlito syrichta. The sequence goes on along the minus strand of NW_007233347.1, from coordinate 794,579 downwards.
CATCTACTGCTCTTTGTTGAAGACAGCAGTTTCTCCTTGGCAGCAAATTCTCAGGAAAAAAATCGTAGAAAAAAATTTTAAAGTTTAAGCTTGAAAAATAATTGATAGGAAGTATAAAAGTTCTTAAAATTCAGCCAGGCACGGTGGTTCACGTCTGCTATCCCAGTACTTTTGGAGGCCAAGAAGAGGGAGAATAACTTGAGCCCAGTAGTTTGAGACCAACCTGGGCAACATAGTGAGACCACCTCTCTACAAAAAATAAAAAAATTAACCAGGCATGGTGGTGCACACCTATGGTCCCAACTACTTGGGAGGCTGAGGCGGCAGGATCATCTGAGCCCAAGAGATTGAGGCTGTGGTGACCTGTTATTGTGCCATGTCTGAGGAGCCATTTGAAAGGATATTTAGAATCTATTCATATTACGTATTTGCAATGAGATTTACATTCCATGTTTTAAATCACGAGTACTATTCTATTGCTGTAAGAAAGAAATGTTTTAATTGTTTTTCAAAAAAAGTTTATCATCGAACTTTGAGAGAGGAAAGTTGATTCTTTTTCCCCCTTAGCATTGTAACAACACGCTCTTCACAATTTTCTTTAAATAAATATTGTGAGAACTTCTTATGTACCAACAAATGTTTATTGTGAGAGACTCTATGCTAAGATTTACAGTTGTTGAAAATAAGAAGTGCTAGTAATAATTCTCTCATTTATTTCATGCATTATAAAATGATCAGACTTCTACTTGGGGTTTCCCAGTAAGGGGGAGAGAATGATTGGACACCACTGGCCAATGAGCTGTGGTGCAGGTGCATGACGCGTCTGATGTTAGAAAGGGCTTACGAGAAATGAATGGCCGTTGTGTAGAGTGAGGGAGTTGTTTGAATGAACTATTTGCTCTATCACCGGAGATTCCTTTATAACAACAGATCGCAGCTCCAATTCTTGTGATCTTTTCTCTTACTCCCTTTCTCAGCTCCTTCTCTTCGCTCTGGGCTACTCCTCACTCACTTTAAACAATGTGACTTATAAAGCAAAGCAAAGCAAAGCAATGAAATTCCACTGTACACCATCAGATAGTCAGTGATGAAAAGCTCTTATAATACAGATGGCAAGGCCGGGAGGAGTGGGAAACTTGCCCATTGCTGGTGGGCGAGTGTATTGGGACTGCCTTTTGAAGAGCAATTTGGCAAAATCTAGTAATGTTAGATGAGCATATCCCCAAGACGCAGCAATTCCCAGCCTAGAGGTGTGCTGTTAAAAAGAAAATTCCCGATGCATAAGGAAATTTAACCAAGAATATTTACATTAGTCTTCCGCCCCTCAAAGGAAATGGTAAATATCTATTAATGGGAGAACGAGTAACATACCTTTTGCTATAGTCACTTAATAGAACATAATAGCGCACTTAAGTCAACTAGAGTTTTACATGACAGTATCACTATTGCTCAAAAAAAAAACAACAACGTTGAGAAAACACAAATTACATGTGCACAGTATCCTACTATCTATACAGAGTAATTGCATGCAAGATGATGCTCTTATACACATTTGTGTTATAAAAAGGTAGACATGTACATGGGAATTATAAACAACATTCAGAATAGTTACCTCTTTAGGGGATAGGAATGGAATAAAATTGGGAGGCGAGGACAGAAGTCCAACTACTTCTGTAATGTTATATTTCTAAATCTAGGTGGTATATACATGGGTATTTATTAATTTTTATACTTTCCACATGCTTGAAATATTTAACAACTTAATTAACCTTTTTAAAGAAAAAGGTTTCTATGGATTCTTTCCGTATTCATCATGCTAACTCACATACATTTTGTACATTGAAATCCCCAAATATTTTAAGTTTCTTTTTTCTGAGGTTCTGGCTGTAGTTAGAAAACCTCAGATGTATTTGGATCTGTTTCTGTTTCTGTACTCACATAGGCTTTATTCCCATTTTATCTATTACAGAAGAAGCGTTTCTCTAGAGACTGATGTGCACATCAATTAGTGGTGACACAGCCTGTATTAAAACGTAATGATTATGTTAAGTTATTCCTTGTTCAAGAAATTTAGTTGGATTTTTCTCTTTAATCATTGCTTGAAAAGTTACAGATGGGATTTTCCTTAGTAGGCTGTTCTCTACAGCAATTTATCTACGTGCTTACTGTTTCATGTTCTCCCTGAATACTGAACACACATACATGGTGCCTGAAACCTTTACTTGGCCTAAATACATCTATCATTTTCAAGATTGGGATCTGACCGGCATGAAATCTTACGTGCACAAACCAAAATTGGTAACACCATCACTAAATGAGCCCTTAAAAGTCAGCAATTTAATACTTCCTCAAAACATCAAAAATAGAATAATCATTTTGATCCAGCAATTCCACTTCTGGATATATACCCCCAAAGAACTGAAAGCAGAACCTCAAAGAGATATTTGTATACCCAAGTTCATAGCAGCATTCACAATAGCCAAAAGGGGGAAGCAACCGTGTGTCCATCAGTGGATAAACGGGCAAACAAAATGTGACATATACATATAATGGAATGATATTATTCAGCTTGAAAAAGGAAGAAAATTCTAACACGTGGTACAACATGGATGGACCTTGAAAACTATCATAATTGCTGATTTGAGCAGCTTCATGATACCTAAACCCGTGATCTCTTATCTGCAGGTACAGAGGGACTCAATCTCCTTTAGAGCTTATGTGTGCGACATTGAACAATAAGTCTGCCACTCTGGCACTCAGTTGTTTCTACTTGAAGCAAATGGTTATAGTTTTGAAAAGAGTGGTGATGTCCATGTTGGCAATTTTGATGATTATACCCATTTGTAGTACATCAAGATAATTTTTGCTATAAATACCTCAAGCTTAAATTATTGCTGAAATTTGGAAAATCAACTCAGATTCCAGAGTGTTCTTAAACCCATAAAAATATATATTTCTTTTATTGTTGTTTTTATACCAGTATTTCCTTTTCTTAAAGATTTACCTCCCTCGCCAAAGTAAATAACTAAGATGAATTTGGTTTTAGCTTGAGTTGTGCGTGAAATTAAAATTTTTATTTTTTCAAAGACTTACGATTCTCTTAGTTTAACAATGAAATTTTCCCGTATTCTTTTAGCACTTTGAAAAGTACCAACTTAGTCAGTGGTACAAAGTACACACTTAGTAAATGTTAAAAAAAAAAGTCATTTGAAAATATGATCCCATAAAGTACTCTAACAATTTGTGAACTGGAAATACTGGCCCTACCTCTTTTAACAGCGCTGCCTCTGGACACTCCCGAAAGCCATTCACTTACTTTACAACCAGCTGTTGATCTAGAAACTCTGGCACTATGTACTCTCCCTGGTTCAGCGTTGCCATCCTTTACTCTTGTTACTATTTCACAAAAAGTCTTGTTCCTTCATTTTACTTATTTCAGAAATTATCTTTCACCTGAGCTATAATCATTTCATCTCAAATTAGGGGAAAAATAGAGTAATTTTGGGGAGGAGCAGATAAGTGTTTCATGCAGACTTGCTTTATAGAGATGTTCTCTGAAGATCTTGAATTGACAAGCTCGATAAGTGATTTATTTGGCAGTACTTTACATCCCAATTGTAGACTGCTTAAGGTTATGGAAATGGCTCGAGATTGGAGAAAACAGTTTTCTTTTATGTCAGTTAGCAACATTATATCTAAGGAATTAACTGTAGATTAGATAAAACATGCCTTTGTTTTCCTTCTGAAGTCTTCCTTTAACCACCTCCCTGCCCACCATATCTATCTTCTTATTACCATTTTGTCAAAAGGAGTGGGGATGGGTGATGTTGTCCCTTCACTGGGTAGCCTCCAAGTATTTTCTTTATTTGTAGAGACTCTCAGGCTTCTGAGTTTGAATACCTTAAAGAGCAAGAAGGGATACCTCTGCACACAGGGTAGAATTGGGGCAAGCCTTGCTGAAGTCTGCTCTTTTGCATTCCTTGTAATAAATAATACTTTCTATGGAAGTTGGTCTTTGTGGCACTCCAGCTCATCTTCCTTTTTGGGTCCTTTTAGATGCATCTTTGTAATTATTACTGAAATGTATGTGTAAAGTATGACTTACTGTACAGAAATTAATTGTACCTGTAACTTTGTTTTTTTTAAGAGAAAGAAATATATTCACTTGGATAATATGGTCCAATTAGGTGTTGCTAAAAGAAACAACTGGTGACAAAAAAGAGGCAGTTAGTTATAATACCAACACAGTATAAAGCGTTTAAAACAAACTTTGAGTTAAGAAGCCATGCTAAATGCTATATGAGGGGGATCCCCAAACACTGGAATTTATAAAGAATTGTGTATTTATTCTTACAAGTTTAAACTTCAGTAATCTTCAAAGTACTCTCCGTTTGATGCAAGACACCTTTGGAGATGCTTTCTCCACTGCTCAAAACAGTTTTGTTTTTGTTTTTTTTTGGGTTGGAGTCTCACTCTGTCGCCCAACCTGGAGTGCAGTGGCCGCTCCCGGCCACCGCAGCCTCGACCTACTGGGCTCCGGCGATCCTTCCGCCTCAGCCTTCCGAGTAGCTGGAACTACAGGCGCGCGCTACCACGCCCGGCTAGTTTTTTTGATTTATAGTGGAGATGAGGTCTTGCCAAGTTGCCCAGGCGGCTCTCGAACCCGTGGGCACAGGCAATCCACTCACCTCGGCCTCCCAAAGTGCTGGGATTACAGGCTGAGCCACCGAGCCCGGCCTCAAAACAGTTTTAGAAGTCGTTGATTTTGATGCCTTTTAGTACTTTTGCCGTTTTTTTGTTTGTTTCATCTCCTCCACATTGGCAAAACGTTTCCCTTTGAGGAATTTCTTCAGCGGGGAAACAGACAAAAAAAAATTACCCGGGGCGAAGTTGGGTGAATAGGGCCGTTGGGGCATAGGGGTCATGCCGTTTTTTGGTCAAAACTGCTGAACATTCAGTGCGGTGTGGGCAGGTGCATTGTCATGGTGGAAGAACCAGTCACTTGTTTGCCACAACTCGGTGATATGTATTTTTATCCCGTCGGCCTGAGCTCTGAGAGTGTCAGCTCAATGTGTTGGCAAGCCTGACCCCAAGAGTGTTGGTTCTAATGGGCCGGCAAGCCAAGCCCTGAGAGTGCTGCGACTTGGTGGGCAGGCGAGCCAGCCCCCAGAGGCGTCTCAGCTTCAGAGTCTTGCCTTGTGCTGGCAGCGCTCACTCTCTGGTTTCAGTTGGGTTCAGCCAGCTCTGTGGGTTGACAAGTCAGCCTCAGGGGTGGCAACTCTTCTGCTCCCTCAGTCTTTTGCAGTTTTTCAAGTCTGGGTTCTTTTCTGGCGCCTAGGAGGAATGAGGGACTGAAGATGGGAAAGCATCTGTCTTCTGAGAGGACAGAAAAGCTCCCAGCACAGGTGGGGACCCGAGGGAGTTGCTGATTTGGAGCAGAAGCCTGGTGCTTATGTGGGCCTAACACCGAGCTGACTGGCTAGTACTAGCTGTGAGCTGATTGGTTGGCACTAGCTGTGCTGATTGGTCAATATTAAGAACCAATCAGCTGGGGTACGGGCCTACTAATGAGCAGGTTGGCTAGCAGTCAAGGGTGAGCTGATTGGTTGTTTTTCAATTGCAGCAGTGAGTGATTTCTTACCCTAACCTGCAGTGTTTGTAGGGAGCTTGTTTACCAACATGAGGGAATCAGTCTGGGAGGCCTGCTGGAAGTTTGCTTCATTGTTATAGGGGACCCACCCTGTCTATCTTCCTAGCTTTTCTCTAACTATCTCCTCTCTCATCAGAATGTGTCTTCTGCAAATCGTGACGCAATCTTCTCAAAACTTCCAGATAAAAATTTTGGTTGACTGTTTGATCCAGAAGGACAAAATTCTGATATACTACAAGAGGCTTACCCTTCAAAAGATAATATATGTGTTTTTTTGGGGGGGGGTCTTCCCACACAGGTATAAAATGTCACTCATTGGCATTCCAGTCTAGTGCAAAGATAGAGAGCTACTTACAGTAGAGATCTCCCACAAATATGAAACAAAAGGAATAGGGAAAGAAAAGAAGAGAGCCTAGAATTTCTTTTAGGGTTACTTTCCAACTTTGTTAAATTTAACCTGCGTTTTGGTACATGTTGTTTTAACTAACAGTTACTTATATCTAACAGTTGCTTATTTGTGGTCTTACTCCTGATAAGTAACACAGATGCAAAAGGTCTTTAGATCTGGCAGTGCAGGATTTGAGTTGGAATTGTTTGCTTTGGTTTTATGAATACCCCCCTCATATTAATACCTCATACTGAGTGTGACTTTAAAGTACTTCAAATGGTTTCATAAGCTATTTCATTTGGTCTTTACATTCAACCTAATGACACAGACAAATTAGATACTCCTATCTAGATTGAATAGGTAGAAGATATTTTCTTTCCAGAAGAGAAATAAGTCTGGAGAAACATAGTGATTTGTTAGAGCTAGTAAGTGTCAAGGCAGGGATAAGCCCCATATTCTTTGACTTGTCCTCTGGTTCCTTTCTGCCCGTCTGTCCACAGATTTAATATGTGCTACAAAGAAGTGATTTTCTAGGTTTTTGTTAGACTATCAAGGTGTTTTTTTGTTTTGTTTTGTTTTTTACCGTGATGTTTTGTGTAGGCATAACAGATAAACATAAAGCTACTTCATTTTCAGTCTTTAAAGGCTGTGCCCCGGCTCTGTGACTCCTGTGTTGGACTGTTCTTCCTCAGCTTAGTTTTAGCAGTATGCGGAAAGGGGAAAGTTGTGTCTCTCCTTCTCAGTGAGATCAAGGATATTTCTTGTAGCCCATCTAATAGTTTCTTGCTTAGCTTTGATGCATTGAAATGAGTTTCAAGGATGGAGCTGAGAAATACGGGAAATATCCCTGTTTTCCCCAACTCGAATGGAAACTTGCCAAGTTACACTAGGACAGGAAGAAGAATCAGAATGGTCACCAGCTGGGGGCCACAGTCTCTCCCTGAACAAGAATTCAGAGCCTGCTCCTTTCTTTTCCTCCAGGAAGCTGAAAGCCTGGTTCCTACTCCTGCTTTTTCCACCCTGAGTCTGATTGGACTTGGCCACCCCATGCCTAGTTTTCCACTTCCTTTCCCTGGTTGCATTTACCTAAATTTTAGGCACAAAAACTTTCCAATGATAGAGAACTTCATTTACTTGTCCCTAAGATGACCTCTTCAAACAAATATTGTCCCAAATATCTATCAGAAGTTAGTCTTTTAGACTTCTCTTGGCATGAGTTCATTGTAGTGGGGTAATACATCTTCAGAAACATGTCACTGATAAAAAAACAGAGTTTATGTTGACTTTATCTTTTTATTAATAGGTACTTTTTTTGAGTCAGAGTCTCACTTCAGACTCAGGCTGAAGTGCAGTGGCACAATCACAATGATCACAGCTCATGGCAGCCTCGACCTCCTAGACTCAGGTGATCCTTCCTCCTCAGCATCCTTAGGGACCACAGGCACATGCCACCACGCTCGGCTAATTTTTTTTAGTTTTTGTAGAGAAAAGATTTTGCTTTGTTGCCTAGGCTGGTCTCAAGCTCATGGGCTCAAGCAATCAGCCCACCTTGGCCTTCCAAAGTGCTTGGATTACAGGCATGGGCTTCTATGGCTGTCCTGTAAGCACTTTAGATGAGAGGTTTCCATTATTAGATATGAAATGTAGCTGTCAGGTCTTAAATTTATTCCCTTTCCTTTTTTGATTCTTCAATAGATTTAATACAAATTAATCATTTTCTGTTCTGCCTCAGTAGTTTGATATCTTTCGAGGTCTTGTTTGCTATTTAATTGGTCTGAGGTAAATGCACAAAGGGTACCTTTTTCATTTTAAAGTTGATGCCTCATTTTAGGTTACGTTATAAACTGTGAGCAAATCGTCTCTTTCAAGGGAATGATTTGTATTCATTTAGCTTCTACAAAGCGTAAGCAGTAATTAATAAGAATTCAGTAGATTGCCATGGAATTATTTTAATGCAGTTTTCTAATTTGTTATAACAAATGCACAAACTGAACTGAAAGCAGAGGAGATATGTGCAAGGGCTGTAATTCCAGTGAGCAATTCCTCAGGAAGACATAGCATCCTGGTGCTAAGCCAGTAGTGGCTGTGGTGGTTTTCCCTAGGGGCACTGGCTCGCTCGGTCCTCACCACCTCTCCTTTCCCAACCACTTCCATTTCTGTGCCTGGTGCACCAAAAGAGAGACTGTGCTGGGGGCGCATGAGGATGTCTCTTCTTCCAGGGGCACAAGTACAACACTGACTATGATAGCTCTTTAGTCAAAAGCAAATGCAGAGTTGGAAGAGACCTGGAATCACTCAGTCCAACTCTTAGTGTTTTACGTAAGAAAGAAACAAAATGGCATTAGCTAGCTGGGAACAGAGTCCAATCTTACACATATCTGCCCTAAGTAATATTTCTATATTTTATACATCCATTAATTTATTCACTTATTCATGCTTCTGCTGAGTACCTACTGTATGCCATGGAATTTACTAGGCAGTCAGTGGGAATACAAATATGAACAAAGCACACTGTCTTTGTACCAAAGTAGCTCACGATGTAGGATGAGGGAATTGTAGGAACAAAGATGCACAACGTAGTATATGATGTGCCATCCTAGAGGTTCTTATGAGGGTTAATGATGTCACAGATAAGGACATAATCTGCTCCTGTTGGGAGGAGAGGTGTCACAAAACACTGTAAAGGTCAGCTTCACAAAGACCAGGTTTCTTTTGCTCTCCACAGAGGATGCTATGCAGTAGAGGGTGGAAAAGGCTATTTACTTAGAGAGGAAGAGAGAAAGATGTTCCTATCAAATGAAGGTATACTCCAAGAGAGATCCTTTATAAGTCAGGCTTGAAAAATTCTGCACCATGCTCCTGGCTTTGTAGTTATTCAAAAAATTTTTTTACTTGTTCATGAACCATTGTGTGTGTGTATGTGTGTGAGTGTGTGTGTGTGTGTGTGTGTGTGTGTGTATAATATGCAGTAACTATCTATGAAACCTGTGGGTTAAGCCACTTTCAGCCTTCCTCCTCAATGTCACTCCTCTGTTCTGTCCCTTGATTTCCATTCTTGTGACAGCCCTATTGTTCGAGTCCTTATTATGATGTCCCTGGACTTTCGCAGTAGCCACTAAATACAATGCTTTTTTCCCGTCAAATACTAAGAACCATCATCAAATTAGTATTTGTAAAATAAAGTTTACCTTTGGTTTATTTGTCCTTCTAAGGTAATACAGTCACCTCCTACAAACATTTAAAAGTTCAAAGGGGTATATTGTGAAAAGTTATTCTCTCACCTTCATGCCTTAGTCAGCCAACTGGTTCCACTGGCACCCACTATTATTTGTTTCTTGTATATTCTGCCAGGGAACTTTTATGATTTTGCAAATTAGAATTTCCTTTTTCTCTCTTTTAAACATAGAAGAAAAACTATTCTGTACTTTGCTTTTTTTTTTTTTTACTTAGCAGTACATCTTGGAGATCTTTTCACATCACTCCAAAAAGAACTTCTTCAGTGTATTTGGCTGCATTTATTCCATTGCTTGGAGGTACCAGAGTTTATTCAGCCAGTTTTTAGGTGATGGACATTTGTGTCCCCAACCTTTGCTATTATAAACAGTGTCCTGATAGGGCTGATACTTTGTTTACTTACAACTTGCCTCCAAAAACACTTTGATTGCTAAGTGCTCACAGAGCAAAGTACTTTGTTTTTAGCATTCAGTGCCTTCTTTAGTAAAGTCTCAGATAACTTTCTAATCTTACTATTTGTATGTGTCAGAATAAACTTTCTGCTTTAGCTCGGTAATTAAATTCAAGAGTTTTTTCAAATGCCTCTTTAATTCTCTGTTCCATACATCCTCGAATGAACCATGTTCTTTAGCTTTGCATAATAACATTTGTTTTATTTTTCTCTGCTTTTCCTAGCTTTCTAGTCTGATCCCTATCTCCCAACTTTGCCTTTGGAAGTTGTGCCTGTCCTTCACAGTTCAGCTTCACTTCCACCTTTTCTGCTGGTCTTCCTCAATCTACAAGAACATCTTTCTCTGGGAAACCACAGTCCTTGCTGACAGTATCAGTCTGTTTACTTTTATCAGGGTGTGCACATATAGTCATGTTCATCCAGGCTTATATAGTGTTTCTTATTAAATGTGTCCATGTCCTTTTTTTTTTTAACAGCAAGGTTGTGATCTATTGAAGGGTATTTATTTATTTATTGAGTTGGGAGTCTTGCTCTGTAGCTCAGGAAGGAATGCAGTGGCGTGATCGTAGCTTACTGCAGCCTCAAACTCCTGGGCTCAAGGAATCCGCCTGCCTCAGCATCCCAAGGAGCTAGGACTACAGGCCCACACCACCATGTCTGGCTTTTTTTTTTTTTTTTAATAGAAATGGTAGTCTCACTGTGTTGCCTAAGCTGGTCTTGAATCCTGACCTCAATTGATCATCTCAACTCAATCCTGAGTTGCTGGGATTACTGACATGAGCCACCATGCCTGGCTCTTTTAGTATTTTGTATACACCTCTGTGACTCTCAAAATTACCCAGTGCAATTCCTTCCTCTATGCATGTTTGTTTTCTTATCTGTTATCCTTAAACATTGAAAAGTCGTATTTACTGCTCCACTCTCAAGCTTTTCTTGGTTCCTTTTTGCTCTTGTGTTGATTTAGCATCCTAACCCTGTGCGGAAGGATGATAGCTGGTCACCTGGGCCTTACATGGCCACTGTCATTTCTTGCCAGATCTGGCTCCTTTCCTTAACCAGATGGACTCGCCCTTGAGGTTCCCCAAATGCCTTACGTTTTCTGTTTCCATGACAACATTCATGCCATCTTTTTCCAATATGCTGTCCCATTTTCTCTTTTCTAAATCATGATTCCCCAGCCTCAGTGAAGCCTTTATATGCCAGACTTTTCTAGATGTCTTCCCAGTGTCTCAAGTCAGTTTAATATGGCTAGGAATAGTAATAATGATAGCTAACTTATGCTGAAAGCTTTTGATGTGCCATATGCTGTATAGCTATATTGTTTGCACGATCTCACTTGTTCCTCACAACCTAGAAGATAGTATATTTATTTCATTTCATCACTTACTGAAAAATACATACATGATGTTTATGACTGTTTATTGTCAGATGTCCTTATTATCAATACGTGGATTTGCCAGTGGCCAATACCCTTTATTTCCAGCTGCCCCGGAAATGTAACATGCTTTTCCCAGGCTGTGAGTGAGATTGTGCTCAGGGAAAGAAAATTTGTTTTAGCCTCTTCCCAAAGAGATAGTGGTCAATCAGGTAATTTTGCAAATATGTATTCTGCAGAAATGACTTTTGAGTTATTCGGTTTGGGTTCTAACATGTTTGTGCTATTTTCCTTAAACCATAGACCACGCTTTTGTATTCTCCTGTCTACTCCATCAGATTGTAAACTTCTCAGATGCACAAATTTAACCTACACGTCCTGAAGTTTCTATTTGCTAATGTAATTGTTAACATAGATTTTCCCACATAAAATAGTTCAATAAATGTTATCGAATTAATCCATTTTTGTATTAACTTCTGGCATTTTTTTTCTTGTTTTTCAGGAAATCATTTGCCAGAAGAATACTGTGAGTATTTTACTTAACCTTCTAGAAAATTTTTTTTTAATCTTTTCTTTTCCATCAACTAATCTCTGGTATTTTAAAAATCTCCAGAAATTATTAATTTCTACCTCTGTTAATTTTCTTTAGAGTTTCTGATATATCATTATAAATATGACTATCTTGTCTAATACTTCATTGTAATGAAACTTTCTTTATAATAATGTGAGGTGACACTGATACTGGATTTTTCTATATATAATTATGTTTAGGAAGAAAATTTTCCATAGTATATCCAGTGGTATGGAATTATGAGTGGCACTTAAATAGCACATATACACACATAGATACACATATATGTGTAAGTGTATGAGTATGTGTTTGTATTGCATGTCAATCTGTATATACACATATAGAGAGATATCAATCTATCTTCTATTTAGAGAGATTGATTTAAGTTTCTGAGTATTGTAGTCTGCCTTTGAGACTATACTACAGAATTCCTCACCTCTGTACAGAGTTAAACAAATGTGAAAAAGTGAGAAAAATCAACTATAAATTTTAAAAATGCTGCATGGGGAAATTTATATAATGGCCAATGGTTGTATATTTCATTTTTGGAATATAAGCCAGTATTTTAAAACCTTAAAGCATATATCTCTGGAATGTAGAGTAAAGATAATACACAACAGAAAGACTGTACATGATTCTGTTTAGGATGATAAGATTAGCAGTACAATTGGTAGTTCTTTTCTTCAATCAGAAGTGTTAAAACTTATGCTTGAGATTTCACCAAGACAGAGAGTTATTTCAGTGTAAATAATGCTGCCATAATAAACTTTTACCTTTTCCATCTCAACAGGAAATGAGCAATTATCGTTTCATGCTTCAGTCCACTGTTTTTAAACACTGTTTGATTTGTTAAAGGTGTTAAACTGTTTAATTTGTTTAACAAATGTTGTTAAACAAGTATCTATTGAACGTGTGCTGGGTGCCAGGCTTTGGGCGTGGTGCCTCAGGCTTCTCTCTATGGAGGCTGGAAGTGGCAAAAGCCACATTCATAACTGTTACATAGACAATAAATGAGAAATACCAGAGTCTAGCTGGGAGATAGTCAGTAAACAAATAAGCAAGTAAACATTTTAGAAAATTAATATAAGGCGATGTCCTAGAAAGTAGGTGACAATTATGTCAAGGTCCTTCAGAGCAGGTAGCATTACCTGAGACCAAGATTGGCAGGAAGTAGCCAATCTTGCCCAACTCAGTTTGGATATGTAGAGAAGCAGGTTGATAAAAGGACTGAATATTGCACATGGTGAATGAGTTGCCCACCAATTTGAGAGAGCTGCTATGTTTCAGGTGCTGGATGTCCTTATAAAAAGTTGAGTATTCTGAACATCTATTTTAATACGTTTGAATGTGGAGAGCTTTTCTTTTTCAACAACTTAATTCATTTTCCATTCACACTTATGCTCACCTGAATGTAGTTTTTAAAAACTGATAAATAGAATGGGCATTTTTTAAAAAACAGCAAAAATAATTAATTAGAATAAACCTAGATTTTGAGCTGTGGGATTTTAGGGCCATGGAAAAAAAAAACTTGGGCCAGAGAGATCATTGTTGTTATTTTATGACCATGCCTTGTGTTTTAAAATGTAAGGAAATGAGGTGTTTGAAACACGTTTAAATTTCAGAATTAGTTCCTTATTAATAAAAGGCAGTTGTTGCACTTGAGGCAATTATTCTTGGTTACACAGTGGTTGTTTTTATTTACTTTGGATTTTTGGCTGTTGGTTTGGTGGCAATCTACAAACAATGAGAGTAATAACATTTCTAAATTGTGTGCAAGCCAACTCGGGAAGTCAATGTTCCCATATTGTTTGTTTTCATCAGCAGTTGGTATCTTTTTGTGTGTGTGTGAGTCTGGGTCTTGCTCTGGATTGCAGTGGCATGATCACAGCTCACTGCAGCCTCGACCTCCTGGGCTCAGGCGATCCTTCCACCTCAGCCTCCCACATAGCTGGGACTTCAGGTGCATACCACCATGGCCAGCCAATTTTTTGATATGTTTGTAGAGACAGCGTCTCACTATGTTGTCAGGACTGGTCTAGAACTTCTGGGCTCAAGCAGTTCTCCTGCCTCAGACTCGAAAAGTGCTGCAGTTACAGGTGTGAACCACTTCACCTGCCTAGTAGTGATATCTTTTTATAAAACACAATGTCAGACAACCAGCCCTTGCATTTTCTCCCACTGCATACTTACTGTGCTGTCTCTTAGCTCAGGTCCAGTTTTATCCACCCTCCCCCTTTTTTCTGGAATTGACAATGCGAAATTGTAGGGGGAAAAAAAAAACTATTGCATTAGGAACACAGGGAAGAAACTCCAAAGAGCTCAGTGAGGCCAGAAACTCAGGAAAACTTTTTCCATGCTTTGGTGTTTTCAACAAGGATTCTGAAGCTTTATCCCTTGAGGTTTGTTTCAGTAACTGCTTTTCTCTGCTGTTTGCATGACTGTCATTTTTCTTACTTTATTCCTCCACTGCCCAGCACACACCCAGACACCTGACATTCATTCTCTCCCAGAATTAGTTTTACACAGATGAATTATTCCCTAGTGCCCAGTATTTTAATAATAATCTCTTTTACCCTAATACACGTGGTATTAAGGCTTCTGAGGACACAGAATTTTATCCAACAGCAAAAGAATAATAGTCTAAAACTCTCATAGTACTCTGATAGTACTTTCCCGGTTTACTGGCTTTTCATCTATTTGTTCTCATTTTGTGACTTAGAAGAGTCAGAGCATTTTCTTTTGTAACTCTGAGTTATATTGCTGATCTAAAATATGAGTATCTGATTCCATTTTTCTTTTAGAACAATACTCAAAGTTTAAGCTCTAGATGCTTTGGAAAGCAACCTCTTTGATATTTTTGCCTTTCTTTTCTGCTTAAGCAGTAGCAAGTGTAAAAGGACCAAATTGAGTACAGATGCTATGGATCTTGGTAACATTTTAGATGAGGACATTTTCATTTTTTACAATTTAGACTCGAAATACAGTTTATTTTTTTAAAAGTAAATTAGAGAGAGAGAGAGAAGAGGTTCACCTCTCCAAGGTAGGAGAGAGGAAACATGGCGAAAGCCATAGCTCAAAGAATACATGGTCACACCAGAGTTTAGTAAAGCAGTGGTGGCATATTTATTTTTTCTCTTCTGGCTTAGCCTGCCAATTATTGTTCCAGGAAGGAGAACATGAGACGGCCACAATTTAGTGTACTTGATTTTGAAATCAAGTCTCACCCTCCAGAAGTTCTTCTCATTCTTTAACTAGAAGCCAGGCTTACTTTCTGCTTCATTACCTGCCATACAACAAGTGCCTCAAAGCATAATACGTTAATAAATAATTAAGTGTGGCCACAAGGGCATTGGGCATTTCTTGTTTATTTGCTGTGAGCAGTTATTTGGCTCATACGAGATTCCTGTAGAAGGTGACAGAAGTAGGCTTGCTGGCCCATAAAGGCCACTCAAGGGGGGAGGTGCATAAGCCCCTAGTGTTAAGGACATGCCCTCTAGAGAGAGTCTCTGAGCTGGAGTGCCAAACATGTCAGAGACCAGCTGCATGACCTCTCTTAACTGTACCTGTCTTCTCACCTGTAAAATGGAGACAACAACACCTCCATAAGCGGGCTGTGACCCACTAACTTATGACAGTCATGCCTTGGCACCTGCACATGGGGAATAAATGTTTGTGCTTACTAGTTTAGTGCTGAGGTAAGAGAAGAACTGATTATTTCCTAAATGCTGACATGGCTAAGAATGAGTAATCTGGACTTTGTGTGCTCCCCATAACAGTGATAAATAGGGTTTCCCATATATCTCATTCTAATTCTTAGCCCTCTACTTTTTTCTTTCTCTGAGGTTTTTCTCTTAGAGGTTTCTCGTGTTTCCTATGATTCAACCATATCACATCATTTCCAGGTCATATTTTGGCTTGAAACTCTTCCATTCCTATCAGATATTTCCAACTCTCTTTTGGACATTTTCACACTGGTTGTCCTCTCCTCCTGAAATTCCAACCTCCTTAAAAGTGAATATTTCGCTGGACTCGGTGGCTCAGCCTGTAATCCCGCACTTTGGGAGGCCGAGGTGAGTGGATTGCCTGAGCCTGTGGGTTCGAGACCTG
>NW_007233347.1:693382-778688 GCF_000164805.1 Carlito syrichta | reverse complement strand
AAAAAAAAAAAAAAAAAGTGAATATTTCACCCTATACCTTTCCAAGTCAGATCTCAATCTTTCGAAGTTCTCATATTTTAACCAGAAGTCAGATTCTGTTGATTATTCAGTATCTGATGTACCACGAGTGTCTCAAAGTGTAATGTGTTTGTAAACAGCATTGTCTGGTTCAACCTCCTGAATTATTGTTTTCTGTTCATGATACCATGCTTTATAGATGACGCTATTTAAGACTGCAGAGTTGCCTTTGAAGCCTTCTTCCTCTTTCTCAATATGTGTGTAATCAGTTACCAGGTCCAGCTGATTCTTTCTTCTTTACGTGGAGCATGTGTCTGTTTCTCCATTGCCTCTGCTGCCGATCTGGTCCTGCTTTGTAGCTTCCTGCCTCATCTCAAATCTTGTTTCTCTCTGTTTCAATCCATCCTGTTATCTGCCCACACTGCCAGGGTGCACAGCTTTGGTTGCATTTTCCTTCCCACTCTGGATCCTTCTGTGGTTCCCCATTGTCCAGAATATATAGTTTAACATCCTTGGCTTTGCATTCAGTTCCTTTCCTAAAGCCCAAACTCCAGTCAGATTTGCATACTCTGGGTTGTCCAACCCAGTTTCCCCTTTGTTTCTGCTCTGCTTTTGTTTGCACCAGCATACCTTCACTTGGCATTATCTAGGAACCAACAGAAGGTCAGTGAGGCAGGTGAGAGTGGCAAGGTTGAGGGGCAGAATCTTTATAGTCATGCCCTTTTAGGCTACGTTGCAGTTTCATCTTCCCCTCAAGAGCAGGAGATGGGGCTTTAAGCGGCTTTGGGAAATGATCTCAGGTAGGGTGTTAAACAATCACTCTGATGGCTGGATGGAGAAGAGTTTTCAGAGCAAGAGTGTAAACTGGGCCAGGTACGTTGGTGCATGGACTAAAGTGCTGACAGAGAAGACAGAGGGAAATGGACAAATATGAGATGTGTTGGAGGCAGAATAGATAGGACTTTGGTAGGATATGGAAGGGGGAAGAGAATAAAAACATCAAGGACAACTTCTAGGCTTCTAGTGTCAGTAGCTGGGAGACTGAGAGACAGCAGCCTTCAGGGTAACAGCTTTGAGCTGGCTCTACACAGCATTACCTTGCATGTGGGAAGCCTTTTAAATGCTCGCTCCAACATAGTGTTTTTATACGTTTATGCTGCATCCTGTGACTAGATTATAAATTCCCTGAAGACTGAAGATCGTGCTTTAAATGACTCTGAAACTGAAGATCATGCTTTAAATGACTGTTTTTCCAACAGTATCATAGTGCTTTCTGCCTTGAAAGATGGTGAATAAATATTTAATTGATTGATAGGAACTGCTCCACAATTTTTAGGTATCATCTGTAATTTCTAATTATTTGAAGTAAACAATAAAAGGAATCGGGGAAAGCTTCCATTTTTATGGAAGAAATTTTTAAGTAAGAAATGAGTTTTTTTGCCAGGTGCAGTGGCTCACACCTGTTATCCCAACACTTAGGGAGGCCAAGGTGAGAGAACTGCTTGAGCCCAGGATGGGCAACATAGCAAGAGTTCATCTCTAAAAAAATTTAAAAATTAGCCAGGTGTGGTGCTGTGTGCCTGTAGTCCCAACTTCTCAGGAAGCTAAGTGGAAGGATTGCCTGAGCCCACGAGATCTAGGCTGTGGTGAACTGTGATTATGCTACTGCACTCCAGCCTAGGTGACAGAGTGAGATTCTGACTCCAAAGGGTGGGAGGGAGGGAGACATATTTTTCTATTTCCTTCCGCATTGCAAATTATTATTTAAAGTGAGTCACGGAAATAAGACTTGGGATTTCTTCTGCATAGCATCTTCAGGTCAGTTCTCCACCTCTGGGTGCCTCCTCTCTCCACAGATGTGCACTGGGAACTACACCTTTGTTCCTTACATGATCACGCCACATAACAAGGTCTACTGCTGTGACAGCAGCTTCATGAAGGGGTTGACAGAGCTAATGCAACCGAACTTCGAACTGCTTCTTGGGCCCATCTGCTTACCTCTTGTGGATCGTTTTATTCAGCTTTTGAAGGTGGCACAAGCAAGTTCCAGGTAAAGTTTAATAATGCCATTTGGTGATGATAATGAAATGTTATGCTACTTCCTTTATTTGTGCAGCTTATCAGATGTTTCTTAGGTATCAGTATGTAGCGAAGAACCAGGGGGGACATTTAATAATAGATGCTGCATAGTGCATTTTGTATTCACTTTATTCACAGAACAACAACTTGATATCAGGGGGAAAAACGTCTATTAGCTGATAACAGGCGTGGTGGCTTTTGCCTGTTATCCCAACATTTTGGGAGGTAGAGGTGGGAGGATCTTTTGAGCCTCCGCATTCGAGACAAGCCTGGGCAACATAGAGAGACCCTGTCTTTACCCAAAAAATTAGCCAGGCATGGTGGTGTGCACCTGTAGTCCCAGCTACTTGAGAGGATAAGGTGGGAGGATCATTTGGGCCCAGAGGGTCAAGGCTGCAGTGAGCTATGATCACACTACTGCCCTTTGGCCTGAGCGAGACCCCATCTCTACAGAAAAAACAAAAACAAAAAACACCTACTAACTGGTAGAACTAAAAATATATACAAAGCAAGTACATAAACATTATTAGAATAAATATCAAGGGACTTTTAATATAAGAATAAGAACTCTTCCAGTGGAGTGAGGGGCACACCTCATCAACAAGCGTACTTATATAATGAACATTTGTATACCTAACCCTGAATTATACCCCACATCTTTAAAATAATAAATTTTTAAAAAAGAAAAGAATTCTAAATTTAAGAAAATGTTGTGCACAGAAAAAGAACTCTGTAAAAATTGCTAAGTGTTGTTATATTTTAGTTAAGAACAATCATTTATGTTAATAAATGATGGTGCTGAGTCAGAAGGTTAAGGTTAAGGTTATTATGTTTAAATTGTAGGCACACTTAATTTATTTATAACAATTACTACTCAAAACAGTAAAATGAAAACTTTTTGGCATTTTAGGTGATATATTGCAGGAAAATTCATTCATATGGAGTACCTTTGCCTCCAATTCTTTCTGAAGGCAAAGTGTTCAAAGAAATACATAGACTCCTAAATTTCTTAATAATTCTAGATATATAAGATTTCACTCTGTATATTTGAATGAATTTAAAGCTACTAATGCTGCAAATGTCATTCATTTCTTTATAATATTATTACTTTTCATTGAAACCCTTTCTAATGTCAAACTCTGAGATGTGTGTGTGTGTTTTGTTTTTTGTTTTTTTAACCAGCCAGTATTTCCGGGAATCTATACTCAACGATATCAGAAAAGCTCGTAATTTATACACTGGTAAAGAATTGGCAGCTGAATTGGCAAGAATTCGGCAACGTGTAGATAATATCGAAGTCTTGACAGCAGATATTGTCATAAATCTGTTACTTTCCTACAGGGATATCCAGGTGAGAAGATGCTTAAGGTGAAATCTTTGTCATGTAGCATGTTGGAGGAATAAGGGAGCGTTAGCCTCACATTTCAGTTAGCTAACAAGTAATTCATGTTACTACACGTCATTTTTTATTGGCTCTCCTAAGCTTTTCATCCTATAATTTTATGATGAATTAAGAAGACTCATATGAGTTAACCATCAGTGATTGCGAAATACTTGTATGGTAAAGCCTGGCATTTTCCTCAAAAAAAAAAAAAGAAAGAAAAAAAAGAAAAATCTGGGCCTCCCGGCCCCCAGTAAACTCCAGAACACCAGGGAGGAAAAAAAAAAAGGAAAGAAAAATCTGCTGGTGTAGCTAGCCTGTGGACTCAGTCTGTCCTACCGTTAGCCTCGAGCACACCTGTCAGTCAGTAAATGAAAGCTTTGTTTTGGCAAAGAGCAAAGATTTTTAGAGCTTTCTGAACATATCTTTTACTCCTTAAAATTGTGCTGCTTGAAATTGATAGCTCTAGATCTAATTAGCCAGAAAGGAAAAATATGTAATAAATTGCTTATAAAAATAACTTTTAAAATATTTAATGTAAAACATAACATGCTATATTTTTATTGGCATTTCTTAAAATTTTTTTAAATATAGCAAATAGAATAAAATCCTTTATGAGCAGGAGATTTGCAATTAGGTTTTTATAATATAGGATAAAATCTTTCAGAGTTGGGGATTTGCGATTAGATTTTTGTAGTAATATTTAAGTGACTTCTGGTTTCTTATTCTCACATCCAGCCTTTCAGGTCTGTGTAGAGCTTCATATGGAAGAAAAAGACTCATACATGGAGAGCTGTGGCACGTGGGATTCCATAACTAGAGTAGCTTACTCGTGCGAAATGAACCATTTTGCTACTTATAACAGAAATTTAATCAATTGCTTCATGTCCTTGAAACATTTTATTTCTCTGCAAGTAATTGTAGGAACACTGACTATCAGGAATCTGGCTCTATGGAGAAGAAAACCACCCATATTTAGACAGTAGAGGGTTATCATGCTAGGTATTCTTTGTTTTGCTTTTTTTGGTTTTGTCAAATATGTTAATTCTGTATTTCTAATGTCATTGTCTATACAGTCTAAACCTCTTAGAAGTAAAACAACAGCTTCTTTTAGGTTCTGCAAAGGATGCTATGGATTCTAACTTCTCTTTTTAACGCTCTTCTCAGATTCTAGTATTTGATTGTAAAGAGATATTTGATTGTCAGAACTTTCTCCTTATGGTTTAATTCTATGCTTTCCTCTTGTTTGAAAGGACTATGATTCCATTGTGAAGCTTGTAGAGACTTTAGAAAAACTGCCAACCTTTGATTTGGCTTCCCATCACCATGTGAAGTTTCATTATGCATTTGCACTGAATAGGTAAGAAGATAAAGTTCCCTTCCAGAGTACACTAACAAATTATTTTTTAACTTGCAGATTCTTTCTGTAGAGGGTATGTGTTTACTATAACAAGTACCTATTAAAATGTAATAGTAACATTTTTACCTCAACCACGTAGACTATATCTCTTCTGGTTTCTTTCTGAATTTTTTGTCAGTAAGAGAAGTTCCACACTATTTGTATATTTAAATTCTTATAATTCTTTTTCTTCTCTGTCAAAATTTGTATTTGTGATTTATATTTTTTAGAAATTTTTTACACTATATGAATATAACGCTATCTTTAACATGTTAAACACCAAATTTATGTTTAATATGTTAAACACCAAATGGTCATTCATACATACATTTGACTAGAACAAGGATGATTATGAACATATTCCTAATCAGAGAATATTTTTGCTGGGACTTCTCTGAACACACTGAAGCCTAATGAAAACTCTGTGGGTCACATTTTGGATGATGTGCCCATGAATCTGCTAGGATTAGGACTGACACTGCCATGTCCAGTCCTGCCTCTGTACCTTGGGTCTGTATCATGGCACACCTCCGTGCTATTTCCTGCCTAGAGTCACCATGGAGGGCCCTCTGTGTTCAGGCCATGGTGGGGTCTAGAGCACCCAGCTGTCCAGCTGGTGCTATTTTTTCTGTACCGAGAGAGCTGACTAGACATGTAATGTCCACCCATGAATGATGAAAAGAAAAATGAGGGGGACGTCACATTTATTGAGTACTTGCCATGTATCACATGTCTTGATTATTCTTATTTTACAGATGAGGCCACTGAAGTCTAGGAAGGTGGAATAAATGTTCTTCAAGGCTCGTAGTTAATGTGCCATAAAACTGAGGCTCAAACGCAGATCCATCTGATGCTGGATCTGTGCTCTTCATCTCTAGTCTCTATTGCTTCTGTCTGGAAGAAAGCAGCTTAGCTTGCTTTCTTTATCCACCCAAACTGTAGAACTCACTAACTTTAAAACTAACTATGTAATGAAAGAATATTTTATCTTCCCATTTAATAAACATCTTTTTCTTTAGATTCGGCAGATTTAGATGAGAGCTCCAGAGATTACCTGCTCCAGCAGGTTTTCAAATAAACCCTTTCTGAAAAGTGGAATGGAATATTTTATATTTTGAGATGAAAAGTGAAAGTCCATAAGAACCTCATATAATTTTCCTTTGTCTGTGTTTCATCTTTCTTTATTAAAATCGCATATAATGAGCTATAAGGATAGATGTATGAAGCAGTATTCTAAACTCAAGATTTTTAGACAAAGGGTAAAAAAGAATTTTGTGGATGGAAGACTTGAGGTGGTAATGGAGAATAGAAATAACTTTTATAATAGCTTTATTGAAGTATAATTCATATACCATACAATTTGCTCATTTAAAGTGCCCAACTCATTGGTTTTTGATATACTAACAGAGTTACATGACCATCAGCATAATAAATTTCAGAATATTTTCATCATATGTGGAGAAACATTCCCTGCAAATCTCCCAGCCCTGGGAAATGACTAATCTACTTTCTGTCTCTATAGATCTGCTTATTCTGGACATTTCATAAAAATGGAATTATATAGCATGTGGTCTCTTATAACTGGCTTCTTTTGCTTAGCATAATGCTTTCAATCTCCAAGAAGTGATAACTCATAGAGAATTTTTATTTGATTTTGAGAACTGTCTGCACATACTATTTAAAAACAAGCTACATGAAGCAACTTCCTTAGACAATCAATTGGTCACTCATAGAAATTAGGCAACTGTTAAGCTGTATTTGGTTTTTGATACTGTCTGTGAATTAGTTTGCCCAGTGTTTTAGGGCAAACGCCATTGAAACCTAAGGTCAGGATTTTGTCCCTATTTGGAATAATTTACTCTGCCCCATTCAGGACCACAAAGTGCACCCCTGATCTCATTCCCCCAACTTGAACCTGCATGTAGGCTGCAGGAAATTTGGAGGGACTGTGGATGGTAAGTACAAATCCCTCACCACTGTCAGAAAAGAGACTCAAAAGAGATCCTTGTTAGACCTGGTAGGCAGACAATAGATTTAAAACAAAATTAGTGTTAGTACAGAGGTTAGCAGAGGACTCCCAGAACTGAATTGTTATTTTTATCCTGCCAAATTATATATTAAATACAGTATTTAAAAGACAATTGGTCTATATTATTTCTGTCATCTACATTGAAACAATAATGTTTTCTACCTTAGGAGAAATCTCCCTGGAGACAGAGTGAAAGCTCTTGATATTATGATTCCCATGGTGCAAAGTGAAGGACAGGTTGCTTCAGATATGTATTGCCTAGTTGGTCGAATCTACAAAGATATGTTTTTGGACTCTAATTTCACAGACACTGAAAGCAGAGACCATGGAGCTTCTTGGTAAGTATATAGGATATAAATACGAGAGGGACCCCCCCCAAAAACCGGAATTATTTTTTGGAGGATGGGCCCCTTATAATACAGGTGTTCCCCGCTATGTAAGTGTTCTAAGAATCCATCAGCATCAGTGTACCAGCTAGCGTTGTAAGAGGTTGCACTTGGGTTCAGGAAGTGTTTTGAGGGGGGGAATTCTGTCAACGCATTTGCCCATTTAACGATGGGTGATTTATGAACATACCTACCCACACCTCACTGAGTGTTCAGCAGTTTTTAACCAAAAATGGCATGATTCCTGTGCCCCACCCTCTCTATTCACCCAGTCTCGACCCAAGCAACTTTTTTTTGTTTCCCCAGATGAAACAATTCCTCAAAGGGAAATGTTTTGCTGATATGTAAGAGGTAAAACAAAAAAACAGCAGAAGCACTCAAAGGCATTAAAACTGACGAGCTCAAAAACTGTTTTGAGCAGTGGAAAAAGCATCTTGATAGGTATCTTGCATCAAACCGAGGGTACTTTGAGGGTGATTGAACTTTAAGCATGTAAGAATAAATATACAATTTTTTGTAAATAAATTCTGGTTTTTTGGGATCCCTCCTTGTAAGCTACTTACTTGATAAATCCATGATGTAAAAAAATCATTTGCAAATAAAGATGTTAAGGTATTATTATTATTTATAAGATGGTATATTATAAGCTAAATCTTAGACTTTATAACTTAGGTAAATAATTTGGTGAAATTTATTAACATGGCAGAGTAAATTGTACACAAAATTTAAGAAATATAATTTTAAAAAAATATTAGAAATATGCTATAGAAATATAATTTTGTGGAAAAAATCTATAAAAATTCATAGAAAGACGTTAAAGAAGACTTAAATGAAAGGAAAACTATACCAAGTTGGTGGATGAGATGGCTTGATATTTTAAAGAGTTAATTCTGCCCATCAGAGCTTTTCATGTGATTTGACAAACTGATTCCAAACTTATTTGAAAGAATAAAGGTCCAAGCATAGGCAAAACAATTCTGGAAAAGAATAAGATAGAGGGCCAGGTTCAGTGGCTCACACCTGCAATCCCAGCCTTTGGGAAGCAGAGGCGGGCAGATTGCTTGAGCCTGGGAGTTCAAGACCAGCCTGGGCAACATAGCAAAACCACATCTCTATGAAAAATCAAAAGATTACCTGGGTGTGGTGGAACATGTCTGTAGTCCCAGCTACTGGGTATGTTGAGGTGGAAGAGTTGCCTCAGCCCAAGAGGTCAAGGCTGCTGTGAGCTGCAGTCAAACTGATCATGCCACTGCACTCCAGCCTGGGCGACAGAGTGAGACCCTGACTTTAAAAAAAAAAAAAAAAGAATAAAGTGGAAGAACTTGTTTTGCCAGATAATAATACTTATTATAAAGCTGTACTATGTAATTAAGATGCTGCAATATGACTGTAGGCATAGACAAATAAAACACCAGAATAGAAGAGAGGGCCAGGAACAGACTGAGATAGATATGAGACTAGATTTATGACAGAGAAAGCTTCATGAGCCAGAGGGGAAAGAACAAACTCTGCAGTGATGCTAGTGGGAAAATGTGTTTATTTGTTTGGAAAAATAAAATAAAATTGGATCTCCATTTTAAACCATGCACAAAAAAATGAAAGTTAAGTGAATTGAAATCCAAGATATGGCAAAATACTTTAGAAAACATACTTTTAGAATAAAATATACAAACTGTATTTATTACTTTGGGGTAGGAAAATAATTCTTAAACAATGCTTAAAAATACTGTAAACCAGAAAAGATTGGGAAAATGTACTGCGTGAAAACTGGCTTTTAGTCATTAAGATTGGCTTCTGGAAATGGCACAGTAGGTTCGTTCTATTGCACTGATCTTCTTGCTTATAACAATTATAAATGTTGGGGGAAAGTAGGAAAGCACGAAAGAGTGAGTAACAGGAGGTGAAACTGGAGAGGTTTCAATACTTGGATGAAGGGTACCCCACTGAGTAAAATCCACACTTCAATGGTGTTTCCCTTGGGACACTCCCTGGTTTGCAGGGCACAGGGCAGATAGAACTCAAGCAGGAAATCACAGTCTAATGGATCCGAGGAGTCAGTTTGAGACCGCAAGAGTACCTGGAACTTGAGTGGCATAACCCCTAAATGAAGAAGTCACAGAGGGAGAAGCCCTGAAATCTGTGTATAAACTCCCTTCAATTCTTGGCTTGCCCTTGAAGTGCACCCTTGAAGTGCACACGTGTGGAGAAAACTCAAAGGAGACTGGGGGAAAATAGCAACTAATAGCTAAAAAAACCCAAACAAATCCCAAATAGAGATGTCAGCAGCTACCCACTGTGAGGGAGTTTAGAGTATGAACCTCACCAAGTTAGAGGGACTTGATAAACAGTGTGACCTTTCCGCCGAAACTCTAAAAGGGCCTATCCTTAGGAATAAAAACTATATTCCAGTACTAGGGAAGTGCAGTAAAATTAAGAGTAAAGCAAAACAGAGTCACCCTAAAGAAAAAAGATACATTACACCAGGGAAAGAGCGAGTGCTGGCTTCTTATCAACGTACTGAAAGCACAAAACCAATTAACCACGAACTCTACATCCAGTGATGATGCCTTTCAGAAATGAGGGTAAAATAAAGACAATTCTAGATAAATAAAAACTGAGATAATCTGTTGTTCTTGTCTGGTAATTCCAGAATCTGTGTTGTCTAAGAGTTTATTTCTGTGACTGATTTTTTAAAAATTATAGATCAGCACTTATTCTTTCCCCATGTCCTGTATCTTAGGCATTTATGAAATTTTCTTGAATTTCTGTTTTTCAGTAATTTTACTATGATAATTTTCTTCCTAGATCTGTGAGCTGTTTTTTGTTTTGTTTGTTTGATCAGATTTGGATATGTGGCCACTAATTCTTCAAATATTTTTCCTGATATATTATATCTCTCCTCTCCTTCATTACAAGAAATGTTAAAGGAAAGTCTGTTAAAGGAGATGACATCAAGTGCAAACTTGGACCTGTAGGAAGGAATGCAGAGTATAGAAATGATAAATATATGAATAAATATAAAACATACCGTCAACAAAGGAAATAAGTCACAGAGAGGGAGCAATGCATGTAACCAATATAGAATTTGTATTCAGTATATATAAATAACTTCTTTAAAACACTTTTTAGAAAAAGAGATCAAAATGGGCATAGGATAACAGATCGTTCACAAAAGAGGAATCACAAATGGCCAATAAATATATCCATAAAACACATGAAAAGAAGTTTTTTAGCTGAAACAATGGTATACCACTTTACACTATCCAGATTAACCGATGCATAAATATGACTATTAATTGTTGACAAGGATGTTAGAGAAATAGGAGTCCTAATCCCCTGCTAGTTGTAGTATAAGTTTTTATAAGCATTGAAAGATTTGGGCATTATTAAGGAAAGTTGAGAATTGCCTGCCCTAGGACCAGCAGATGTGCATACCTTAGAGAAAATCTAGACGTTTCCCTACATAAAAGTTTCAACATTAAAAAAAACTTTTTAAAAAGTTGAACAAAATAAGCAAGTGGCAGAAGGCTAAATAGAGTACGGTATCATTTATAGAATGTTTAAAAACAGTCTTAGGGACCTAGTATAAGTATAGATGCATGGATGGGCATCAGAAATTCCAAATTCAGTATAATGGTTGCCAGTGGGGAAGAAGAAGTAGAAAAAGATCTTGGAGTGATTCACATGCTGTTTCAAGTATATTGAAAACGTTTTATTTCTTAAGCTGAGTGGGGAGTGGGAGAGATATGTTGGGGATGCTGCTTGTAGTACTCTTTTGTACTTCTTAATACTCCTAAAATATTCCCTGATTTTAAAAAAATGTCAAGGAGGTTGCCTTAGTTCAGGAGTTCCTCCACAATAGCCATAAATGCTTTTAGATTGTGAAACAAAAATCTTAGTTTTTAGAAATTTTGTATCACGTTAGCTGTTTAGAGGGACGGTCTTAGTTATTTTTGGTGCTACTTTAGCAGAATACCTGAGACTGAGTAATTTATAATGCACAGAAATGTATTTCTCACAGTTCTGGAGACTGGGAAGTCTAAGATTGAGGTGCCGGCATCTGGCAGAGACCTTCTTGCGGCATCAGCCCATGGCAGAAGGGCAAAGAGAAGGAGGGAAAGGGAGAAGGAGAGGAAGGGAAGGAGAGGGAGAGGAAAGGAAGGAGAGAGACAGGGAGGAAGGAAGAAGGGGAGGGAACACAAAAGGGGGCCACACTTCCTCTCATAAGGAAGCCCATACCAAGATAACAGCATCACCTTCACTGGGCCCCACCTACTAACACTTTTGCATTGGGGATTAATTTTCTAGTACATTCTTTTTCCAGGGATACTTAAAACCATAACAAGGGCTAAAAGTGGAGGAATGGGTTATAACCAGGGAGGAACACCCGGGAACAGTAATTTCCTAGATCCTTTATAGAAAGCTTTGGCTTTTAAATTGTGCTATACACTTTTATTAACAATGCTAATAGTTTTACAGTTTCTCTTAACCAAGTTTTTTTCCTGCTATTAAAAAAGGTGAATGTAACCATGCAGGCTTTTTATTACCATGAGATTTACACTTTAGGAAAATTCTTAATTGTAGGAGAATTAGAATCTGATATTTGGGAAGCATTATGCCTGGTATAAATGCTTTGATTCGGTAGTGATAATGAAATGCATAGGTAAGTCTGAAAAGCCTAGGTTTTTGGTCAGTGAATTCAAATAGAAAACATTTCCCATGAAGTTGAAAACAAGACAACTTAGAAGACTGAGAGCTTTCAAGTTCACATCAACTTCAGTTAAGGAGCAGAGTTTTTCTGGGTTTGTTTTTGTTTTAACTTTTTGTCTTTACAGATTCGCATTTATCCTACAAACATTAACTGTCTCCCAAAAGAGCTTTGTGTTCAGTCTTCAAGTCAAATTGAAGATGTCAGGTTTTTTATTATTTTATTTTTGAGTCGAGGTCTCACTCTGTCGCCCAGGCTGAAGTGCAGTGACATGATCACGGCTCACCACAGCCTCAACCTCCTGGGCTCAGGTGACACTTCCACCTCAGCCTCCCTAGTAGCTGGGACTACAAGGGGCCACCACCACCACACCAGCTATTTTTTAAATTTTTTGTAGAGACAACATCTTGCTATATTGCCCAGGCTGGTCTCAAACTCCTGCACTCAAGCAGTCCTCTCTGCCTTGGCCATCACACCTGGCCAGATTTCATTTTAATCTATCCATTCATTTTCTAGCAAGAACATGGAAGGCTATTAAAGCTCAAAAACTTCTCATGGGACTGTCCTTAGGAGCTAATCGTTTGACTGTTACTTACTGATGTATTAGCATTGTAAGAATGTCACTACGGAGTACCATTAACCTGTCATAGTTGTCATTATATCCATTTGTCCTAAAAGACTCAAATGAGTTATTTTTCATGCCCTCACACTTAAAAGCTATTTTGCTATTTCTTAGTGTTTTATCCATCTTCCACAGTAATACAAACACAGCTATTTATGTTGTCATTGTTCCTAACCTCCCTTTCTGTTGGAGCTGAGAAGAAAACTGCCACTGAGGTTGTTTGGCAACTGGCCAGACACCTGCCCTGAGTCATGGGTCCCAAAGGGATGTTTCAACTGACCTTTTTTTTTTTTTGAGTCATAATCCTTTGAGTTTTCACTTTTCAAAAGCAGGTGCTGGGATAAGAGTGAGGTGTCAAGGCAGGTCGTCAGTCCCTCAGGCTTCTTTCCATGGACTGAATCATTTTTGTTGGCTTGAATAAACAGTGAGCCACTGACCGTTCAAGGATAAGAGCTTCAGTTCAATAGAAAAGAGCCCCAAGCAGTTGTGATTACAGTGGCTCATCCAACTCTTTCTTATGATTCTCCTCTTTAATATTAATAAATTAAATGTTCCTGCCCATAATAAAGGAAGTTTTACACTCTTGTGAGCATAGTATCCAATTCGAGTACTGTACATGGCAGCCTTTTACTGCTACAGAGACTCTACGACAAAGATATATTTTCTGAGAGCTTTATTTGGGAGTTCAGAATGTGAAGATAGAAAGCACAAAAAAAATTGTTTAGATTTTTTTTAAGTGTGCTGAGTTATGATATGTTGTTAGAACCAACTTTGGTTGTTGACTCTTATCTGAAACAGAGAGTGAGTGGTTTGAATGAATACATCTTGCTAAATTATTATTATTTTTTTATTTTTAAATTTAAATTTTAAACTTTATTTTAAAGATGTGGGGTACAATTCAGGGTTAGATATACAAATGTTCATTTATCAGGTACCCTTGTTGATGAGGTGTGCCCCGCTCCCCTGGCAGATTCCCATTACTACCAATCCCACCTCCCCCAACCCCCCGCAGTTTCCCACTACTGCCAATCCTTTTCTTGTAGTATTACAATAATTGTTCAAGGTCTGCTTATGAGTAAGAATATGTGATACTTAGTTCATTGTTTCTGTGATAGATCACTCAGTATTATAGACTCTAAGTTCATCCAAGTTGCTGTGAAGTTCATAATTTTGTCCTTCTTTATGGCTGCATAATATTCCATCGTGTATATGTACCACATCATTTTTTACCCAGTCTTCTTTTGATGGGCAGTGCAGTTGGTTCTATGTTTTTACTATTGTGAATAATACTGCAATAAACATGCATGTGCAGGTTTCTTTTTTATAGAGTGATTTGAATTCCTCTGGGTATATTCCCAGTAGGGGGATTTCAAGGTTGTATGGAAGGTTGATTTTTAGATTTTTTAGGAATCACCACACTTTTCCATAGAGGTTGTACCTGTTTACACTCCCATCAACAGTCTAGAAGTGTTCCCTTTTCTCTGCATCCTCTCCAGCATCTGTTGTTTTTTGAGTTATTGATGATGACCATCCTGACTGGAGTTAGATGGTATCTCAGTGTGGTTTTGATTTGCATTTATTTGATGACTAGTGAGACTGAGCATTTTTTCATGTATCTGTTGTCTGCTCGTATGACTTCTTTTCAGAAGTGTCTGTTCCTATCTTTTGCTCACTTTGTAATGGGTGTTTTTTTTTTCCCCAGCATGTTTGAGTTCCTTGTAGATCCTAGATGTTAGACCTTTGTCAGATATACAGTTGGCAAATATTTGTCCCCAGTCTGTGGGCTGTCTCCCCGCTCTCTTGATGGTTTTTTTGGCTTTGCAGAAGTTTGTCAGTTTAATGAGGTCCCACTTGTCTAGCTTATCTCTAATAGCGTGGGCACTTGGGGTTTTGGTCAGAAATTGGTTGCCCATTCCAATTTCCATAAGGGTGTCTCCTGCATTTTAATTTTCTAAGGTTCTTATAGTTTGAACTTTAACATTTAGGTCTTTGTCCATTTAGAGTTGATTTTTGTGTACGGTAATATGTAGGGGTCTTGTTTTAATCTTCTGCATGTCGTTCTGCTAATTTAAGCATCAAAAGAGTAGTTCTCCAACATTTGGTGTTTTTCAGTGTCATTTCCTTTGTTATTTTTGTTCATTAAAGTTCTTGAGAACAGCTGAAATAATGCTATTTTTTCTATATTTACATTTCTATAATCCAAAAGGCATTTTTCATCTTCAGGTAATTAAACTGTGGTTTGCCTTTTTATCATAGCTATTCAGTACAAAATCATAAATAAGTAAAAGGCAGCAATGGTGCCTGTCACATATGCTGGTTAGAAGACAACTTGGATTACAGTAGGAGATGGGAACGATGAGAGAAGAGACAGTGGGGAACTGGAAGGAGAGCCAGATTTCAATGTACAGGAAGTTGTGACCCAGGAGTCAACACTTACATCCTAAAAAAATGGCCACCAAGTTTCTGAAGTGACACATTTAATAACTGGAAAGGGTCCAAGGGAATATCATGGACAGATCACCTTGACTTAGAGGGCCATGGAAGTGCTCATTGTCAAAATTATTCCCACAATTTACTTTTTTAATACAGTCTAAAAAGAAGTAACTACAAAATGGTTATGCTGATGTCCTATGCATCATGGCTTACTTAGAAAATGTTGCTGTGTGCTGTATTTGTTCACATAAACAAAAATAATAATCAAATCCTTACAGATCCAGTTTTGTTTTTACTACATCCTAAGCTCTTTTTCCTGTAGTTTCCAGGAACAGACATTTCTAGAACTGTCTACATAACTTTGTTGAAGAGGTATGGACTATTAGCAAACTGACAAGGGATCCACATTGACTCAGTACTTAGAAACAGTGTCATATTGGGCAAATTACTTAACTTTTAGGAAATTTCATTTTTTTTCTTTTGTTTTTGTTTTTAGTTTTTTTTGAGTCAGAGTCTCTCTCACTCTGTCACCCAGACTGGAGTACAGTGGCATGCTCATGGTCACTGCAGCCTCGACTTGCTGGGCTCAAATGATCCTTCCAGCCCTGCCTTTCAAGTAGCTGGAACCAGAGTTGTGTACCACCATGTCCAGCTAATTTATTTATTTATTTATTGTAGAGATGAGGTCTCACCAAGTTGCCCAGGCTGGCCTCGAACCCCTGGGCTCAGGTAATCCTCTTGCCTTCATCTGCCAAAATGCTAGGATTACAGGTGTGAGCCACCATGCCCAGCCCATTTTCTTATTTAAATTTTTTTTAATACCTGCCTAGATGACTTAGAATGCTTTTGGCATACTGCAAGTAGCAGCAGAATACCTTCCTCTCATGGACTTAAACATAAATAAAATGTATCTTCTAAAACATGAAGTTCAGGAGTAGACCTGGCTTCAGCATAGATTGTATCAACAGCTGACAGATGTCAACTATTGCCATGGGTGGCTCTGTCCTCAAGATGGCCTAGTGGCTGTGGCCATTCCAGGGTCGATCCAAATTAGCTACATCAATGTTGAGGGAAAATAAGGCAGTCTATTCCTGTATCTTTTTTTTAATTTTTAGTTTTTTAAATTCTTCTTTGTGAGGTACAATTCATGGTTAGGTATACAAATGTTTATTATGCAGGTACCCTTGTTGATGAGGTGTGCCCCGCCCCCGGCTGGTTCCCACCACTGCCAATCCCTTTCTTATAGTATTATGATAATTGTTCAAGGTCCGCTTATGAGTGAGAATATATGGTACTCTGTTCTTTGTTTCTGTGATAGATCACTAAATATGATCAACTCTAAATCCATCCAAGTAGCTGCACAGTCCATATATTTGTTCCTCTTTATGGCTGCAAAAAATTCCATTGTGCATATGTACCACATTTTTTTTTTAAATCTAGTCTAGTTTCAGTGGGCAGCACAGTTGTTTCCATGTTTTTGCTATTGTGAATAGTGCTGCAATAAACATGCGTGTGCAGGTATCTTTTTTGCAGAATAATTTGAGTTCTTCCAGGTATATTCCCAATAGGGAGATTGCTGGGTCATGTGGAAGGTCAGTTTCTAGTTCTTTCAGAAATCACCACACTATGTTCCAAAGAGGTTACACTAGTTTGCATTCCCACCAGCAGTGTAGAAGCGTTCCTTTTTCTCCACATCCTTGCCAGCATCTGTTGTTTGTTTTATTAATGATGGCCATTCTTATTGAGGTTAGGTGATGTCTCAATGTAGTTTTGATTTGCATTTATCTGATGATTAGTAAGACTGAGCACTTTTTCATGTGTCTGTTGGCTGTCCATATATCTTCTTTTGAGATGTGTCTATTCTTGTCTTTTGCCCACTTTTTAATGGGGCTGTTTGATTTTTTCCTTTTGGCACGTTTGAGTTCCTTGTAGATCCTGGATGTTAGACCTTTGTCAGATGTACAGTTGGCAAACATTTTTTCCCATTCTGTGGGCTGTCTCCCTGCTCTCTTGATGGTTTCTTTGACTTTGCAGAAGCTTGACAGTTTAATGAGGTCCCACTTGTCTATCTTATCTCTTATGGCATGGGCACTTGGGATTTTGATCAGGAATTGGTTGCCAGTTCCAATTTCCATAAAGGTGTCTCCTGCATTTTCTAAGGTTCTTATAGTTTGAGGTTTTGCATTTAGGTTTTTGATCCATTTAAAGTTGATTTTTGTGTATGGTGATAGGTAGAGATTTTGTTTTAATCTTCTGCATGTGGTCAGCCATTTCCCCTGGCTCCATTTACTGAATAGATTCTCCTCTCCCCAGTGGTTTCTGTTCAGAGGCTTTGTCAAAGATGAGTTGGTTCAGAAATTGAGGTATTGCTTCCAGAATCTCTATCCTGTTCCATTGGTCTGCATGCCTGTTCTTGTACCAATATCAGGCTGTTTTGATTATTGTAACCTTATAGTAAAGTTTGACGTCTGGAAATGATACCTCCTGCTTTATTTATTTTGCTAAGGATTGTTTTAGCGATTCGTGATCATTTATGTTTCCATATGAATTTCTGTATTGTCATTTCCAGTTCTAAGAAGAATGTTGTTGGTAATTTAATGGGTTTTGCATTGAATCTGTAGATTGCCTTAACAATGTTGATTCTTTCCAGTTCATGAGCATGGAATATTTTTCCATTTGTTTGTGTCTTCTTGGATTTCTTTGAGCAGTGTTTTGTAGTTTTCATTGTAAAGGTCTTTCGCTTCTCTGGTTAGGAACATGCCAAGGTACTTCTTTTTTGTGTGTGTGTGTGTGTGGCTATTGTGAGTGGGACTGTGCTTTTTATTTGGTTCTCTGCCTGCTTGTTGTTAGTGTATAAGAATGTGACTGTCTTTTGCACATTTATTTTGTCCCCCCAAGACTTTGCCAAAGTCCTTTATCAGTGTGAGTGGTTTTTGACAGATTCTCTTGGATTTTCGAGGTATAGGATCATATTGTCAGCAAAGAGGAATAGCTTGACTTCCTCTTTTCCTATTTGAATACCCCTGATTTTCTTCTCTTGTCTAATTGCTCTAGCTAGGACTTCCAACACAATGTTGAACATGAGGGCTGACAGTGGGCAGCCTTGTCTTGTTCCGGTTTTCAGGGAAAATGTTTCCAGTTTCTGTCTGTTTAGCAATATGCTGGCTGTGGGTTTATCGTAGATGGTGCTTACTATTTTGACATATGTTCCTTCTATACCTAGGTGTTTGAGGGTTTTTATCAAGAAGGGATGCTGGATTTTATCAAAAACTTTTTCTGCACCTAATGATATAATAATGTGGTTCTTGCTTTTACATCTATTGATGTATTTATTTACAATGATGGTCTTGCAGATGTTGATCCAGCCCTGTATCCTGGGATTGAAGCCTACTTGGTCATGGTGGATGGTTTTTAAGATGTGTTATTGGATCCGACTTGCTAAACTCTTGTTGAGAATTTTTGCATCTATGTTCATTAAGGCTATTGGCTTGTAGTTCTCTTTCTTTGTTGGATCTTTACCCGGTTTGGGTATCAACATGATGTAAACTTCATAAAATGATTTGGGGAGAGTCCTATCTTTGTCGATTGCCTGGAATACTTTCAATAGGATCAGTATCAGCTCCTCTTTGTACGTTTTGCAGAATTCTACTGAAAGCTGTCCGGTCTGGGGCTTTTTTTTTTTTTTTGTAGGTAGTTTTCTTGTGATGGAGTCAATATCCTGGGTTGTTATTGGTGCGTTTAGTGTCTCAATGTCTTCTTGTTTCACCCTTGGGAGGTGGTGTGATGTTAGAAACTCCTCAATTTCATTTAGGTAATCAAGTTTGCTTCCATACAGGTGTGCATAGTAATCTCTGATAAATTTTTGTATTTCTTCAGGGTCGGTTGTGATTTGATCTTTTGTATTTCTGATTGTGTTTATTTGGGTTTTTTCTCTCTTCTTCTTGGTCATTCTGGTCAGGGATCCATCTATTCCTGTATTCTTAACTTAATACTGCAAAAGCATGCTCATAAAATTCTACCCCAGACTTTCCTTATATCCTATGCTTCTACTATTTCATCATCAGCCCAAAACTACACAAATCACTAGCAAGGAGGATGAGATTATTATAACTGCTTTAGACAAATCTATTTGGGAAGAATGAGTGCTTTCTGGTGAGGATTAAATGCAGCCGCATATATTAACATCCTGAAATTTAGTAAGCATTTAGTGTTATATCCTTAGTATACAGTATGTAAAAAATATTTTGTATTTCTTTACATATTTGTTATATTATTTCATGCTCAAATTGGACATTAGCTACATGTAAATTTCCCTTTTCCTAAGATATTCCCAAGAATTATTCTTCTCTTTATGAATGTAGCTAAACGTTTTAGCTAATGAGGGAAGATGTATAAAGTCTGTATAATTTTTACATAGGCCTTGTATGAATTTCATGTATCAGGGCTGTCGTGGAGTCACATGGGATAGGCAGTGCTTGCTTGAAATCACATTTGGTTTTGGAGAATATGGTGTTCTCATTCTTAAGGGGAGATATAAAGTCATTTTCAAAACTTTGAAAGGAAATTAGGTGCCTGTACTACATAAGCATAATCATGTCGATTGCTACAGTGCCAAAAATGATCCATAGCCAGGAAATTAAAAGCATTAAGTCTGTTTTTAGCATTAATAAGTTCTTTTTTCCTTAGTAACTTGGGAAAGAGCAATGAACTTTACCTTATCAACACATTTTCTCTCACGTCAGTGGCAGTGCTATTCAAACAGCAGTGTGTGCCTAGTAAAGATTTGGTTTTTACATTATCGATGGGGCTGGCTTTACTTTGGAAGAATTATGTAACAAACTAATCGACATACAAATAAAGACCAATGTTTATTTTCCATTTGCCTGATTAGCTTTTTTCCTTTGTCTTGGCTTCAGGATATCTTTCTCAGTGTTTTCTCCATTTTGGCCACCCTTCTTCCCCTTCTCTCCCCACCTCGAGTTCTATACCACTATCATTTCATTCACATTATTTTTGTTTGGTCCTTTATTGTGTCTATTAGTTTTCAAATTTTGGATGATTTTTTTTTTTTGTATGTTTTTTGAGTCAGGATCTCACTCTGTAGCTCCAGCTGGAATGCAGTGGAATCCAGCTGGAATGATAATAACTCACCATAGCCTTGACCTCCTGGGCTCAGGAGATCCTTCCACCTCAGCCTCTTAAGTAGATGGGATTACAGGCGTGTTCTACCACACATGCCCAGCTTTTCTCTCTCTGTCTCCCTCTCTCTCTCTCCTTTTTTGGTAGAGACAAGGTCTTGCTATGTTGCTTAGGCTGGTCTCGAACTCCTGGCCTCCAGCAAAATTCTTCTGCCTTGGCCTCCCAAAGTGCTGTAATTACAGGTATGAGTTACCATACCTGGCCTAAATTTTGGGTGATTTTTGTTGTTAGAACACAAAGTCTGAAGAGTTGTTAGTTACACAGCTTGACACTCAGTTCATTGGTGACCAGATGTGGATGGTTCCTATGAGACCAGCAGTTCCAGGATGACCTGAGAACTTGGATAAAATACACAGTGTGCCCACAGTTTCTTTGTAAATAAGTGCTCTGGAACATTGGTTTCATGCTTTGACCTTGATATGATACCACATTTGGAGGATGAAGGATTGGATGAAACTCTTTTAAAGTATGACCAAGTTGAAGCCCAAGATTGAGAATATTTACGATGTTACTTTGGAGGTTTCCTAATTGTAACTAATCAATATGGAGCACCTAAAAAGAGCAACTAAGGCTTGCTCTATGTAATTCTGATATCAGAGGAAAGAATGAGGGAACTAGATATTTGCTAGGCATTATGCTGACAAGGAACAAGAACATGGAAGAATAGGAGTGATTTCACTCAGTGAACCAAAGTGATTGTGTCCAAACCTGGAAGAACATCAGAATCACTTAGGAAGTTCTTCAGCAGTGCGGGATTCTTGTTCCCGGAGATTCTGCTTTAGTGAATGGATTCATTTTATCGAATCGATGAATCATAATTGATTAATATGGCTATTCCTCTTTCACTAGTTATTTAGATTTTCCCTGAATTTGCTGTCAATCCCTTGCTCCTGAATCTTTACTGTTCTTCATATCCTCAAATATTAAATTAAACTCCTAGCCCACCTTTCAGAGCTCTCCCAAGTGTGTCTTTCCCCTTCAGAGCTCTCCCAAGTGTGTCTTTCCCCTTCAGAGCTCTCCCAAGTGTGTCTTCTCCTATCTTCGCAGCTTTCTTAGATTATGGGTTTGCATTTTAATTTGAAATAATTGGGGCAGTTATTAGATGATGAGCGTAGACTAGTCATAAACATTTGGAAACTACTCAACCTCAGGAGTAATCAAATTAGGGCAAGTTAAAACCCTAAGCTATTATTTTTTGTTGTAATTACCTGGCATGAGTGCAGTGTCAAAGAATATTTTGGGATGGGTGCAATGTCAAAGTCACTCTGCTACACTGCTCTTGGGAATGTGAATTGGTAAAACCTTTCTGGAAAGCATTTTGACATTATGCATCAATAGCTTTGAAATAATTCATGTTCTTTGATGCAGTTCTGTCATTGGGAAACTGTCCTAGGGAAATAGAAGATATGGAAACCAAAATGTTTATGCAACAATGTTCACTGCTCTGTATTTTATGGTAACAAAAAATTGGAAGAAGCACAAATGTCCAGCAATAAAGAAATTGTTCAACAACAAATATCATCTCCACATGATGGAATATCATTCATTCAAAATCATGGGGAGTTTTTTGGTGGTAAAATAAATATAACATAACATTTACCATTTTAAGTATACCATTCAGTGGCATTAAGTACATTCATATTGTCATGCAACCATCACCCCCATCCATCCACAGAACTTTCTTCATCTTGTGAAACTAAAACTCTTTATCCATTAAATAATTTCCCGTTCTCTCTTTCCCCAGCTCCTGCCACCATTCTACTTTCTATACATTTCTGTGAATTTGACTACTCTGGGTACCTCATGTAAATTATATAGTATTTGTTTGGGTTTTCATGTTTGTGTGACTGGCTTATTTCACCTAGCATAAGTTCCTCAAGCTTAATCCATGTTGTAACATATGTCATAATTTCCTTTCTTTATAAGACTGAATAGTATTTCATTGTATGTCTGTGTCACATTTTGCTTACCCATTCATCTGTTGATGGACATTTGGGCTGTTTCCACCTTTTTTGACTATTTTTTAAAATGCTGTTTTGAGCAGAGATGTAACAATACCTCTTTAAGATACTATTTCAATTATGTTAAGTGTATATCCAGAAAGAAACTGTGATTTAGAAAAATATTTCATAGGAACATGTGTTATGATATCTTGTAGAATTAAGCAATGCATTATAAAAATAACATAATTCTTTTTTTTTTGGAAAAAGAAGTATAAGCATGGTAAAAGGACTGAAAAACATAGTTAAAATTTGGGAGTCCTTCTTTTCTTCCTGAGCTTTCTATTATAATAAGAAATGTATAAAAATAAATAGTAGCTGGGCTCGGTGGCTCAGCCTGTAATCCCACGCCTTTGGGAGGCTGAGGTGAGTGAATTGCCTGAGCCTGCGGGTTCGAGACCCGCCTGGGCAGCAAGACCTCATCTCTACAATAAATCAAAAAATCAGCCGGGCGTGGTAGCGCATGCCTGTAATTCCAGCTACTTGGAAGGCTGAGGCAGAAGGATCGCCGGAGCCCAGGAGGTCGAGGCTGCGGTGGCCGGAGCGGCCACTGCACTCCAGTCTGGGCGACAGAGTGAGTCTCCAACTCAAAAAATAAATAAATAATTAATTAAATAAATAGTTATTTTGAGAGAGGGTTATCCCCCACCCCACCAAACCTTCAGATCAAAGCATTCATTTTCATTCATACACTGTCCTGCTTTGCTCCTGAGTTATTTTATAAGAGATAATTTCAGAAATGTCCCTAGAGATGTAAAACACCACAGAACTCTAATTTAATTACCTGCATGTATCACAAAAAGAATCACAGCTATTATATCACAAACAAGGAAAAACAGAAAGAATTGACTTGAGTTCAGTGTCTTCTTTGTTGGAAAGCAGTTGCTCTAGCCAGAATTCAAGAGTATTTCCTCTATTCTTTATTTTTATTGAACATACAAAAATGAGCAGATGCAAAAAGTGAATAAAATCTTTATTATGAAGACTTCATCATTCACTTCCTCATTCACTTCATCCATCATTCAAGAATTTGCTGCTTTTAAGCTAGTTTGCAATCAAGTGACAAATATAGTGCTAATAATATGGCAGTCCTTGAACAAAAATCTATTACTTCGAAAGTTTGAAAGAGAAGTTTGTGTCTTTTAAATGTGAGTGAATAAAAGAATGCTAATTATTTTTCCTCTTTCAACAAATATTTAATACTAAAATTTTAAAAAATCAATAGAAATGGATATAACTTCCTACTGTCACTCAAATAACGGCATTTGTAGCCACTAAAATTTTCTTAAGACGTAAATATCTAGTTCCCTCCCCAAGATTGGTTTTCTTCATGAAATCTTCTCTAATTTAGCTTACTCCTGTTTAATCATTCTATTTCTTTATCTTTTATAGTTTCATACTATTAATCATTATTTATCAATTTCTTTATTTACAGTCTTGCATATTGTTCATGTTTATCCTTGTACTCCTTAAACTGTGACATTTTCAACAACATAAAACTCTTCTTTGGTGTATTTTTATAGGCACATTTCAGCAATATTGTCATATAAGTATTTTTGAAATATTAGCCTGTTGTCTACTGATACGATCAAATATATTTTGTGGAAAACACCCTTGGTTCTTAGAATATTGCAATACCTGTTTCTGTTGTATATAAAATACAAACTTTATCCTTAGTATAAAAGCAATGATTTCAACTTTTATCATGTTTATTTTTTCTGTTTTACTCAACTCTCTTTTACTGAAAACAAAAGTGAAAAAAAATCCAAAAAATAATGAAAAAGAACTGGAAAACATTTTTGTAACCCAAACCAAAGGTAGATAGAGCCATACAGAGAAAAGTGCTCAGGCTTTCCAAACCAAAGGGTAGATAGAGCCATACAGAGAAAAGGGCTCAGGCTTTGGAATCCAGCAGAACTGGCTAGATTTCCTGCTTGACCACTTCTACACTGCATGACTTAATATTTCAGTGCTTCAATTTCCTTACTGGAAAGGAATTCTTCCTACCTTAAAGAATTGTCCGAATTATAAGTATTATGCCTGAAGTGTCCCATTCAATGCCTTGTACCTAATAGATACTCAGTCATCAGAGGCCGCTGCTAGTCTTTATTTTACAATTGATGTTAATCACAGCTTTCTTTAGTAGAGAATATTGTCTGTGATATATTGTGTTATTGTTAGAAATATACTATCCCCATTTGTAGGAACATTATATATTTCCACCCTGTAACACCAGGCTTGGTTGTGTGTCTTGCCTGATGTTGAGAGAAATTTTGTGTACCATATATGCTTTTTCCTTGGCCATTTCCATGAGAAAGCTGCTCCTTCAGGCTGAATCCCAGAAGGAAGACAATGTGGTGTAGAGTCAATCCATAGCATAGGATTCATGGCACAGACATGTGGCATGATCAGGCATTGCAAGCCATTGGGATTTGTGAGTTGTCTGATAATCGTGGCACATTTACCAAATGACCAAAATGTCATCTTCAGCTAAAATCGAGACTTTAATTATTTTAACATTTAACATGGTTTTTAAAATCAAGTTTGAGTCTTAAGAAAACAGCAAAATGATAAAATATGGATGGAAAATTAACACCAAGGAACTAGAAAATATAAATATGGCAGCAATAAGGATCAATCTGCTTGCTATGACTGAACTTCAAGCCAATAAGCTTTTTAGTAATAGTATGGGGAAAAAAAGAATTATATGCCACTTCTTTGGAAGAAACTAAGCTCTAATAAATTAAAAGGATGTAAACAGCAGTGTCAATATTTTAATTGAATCAGTAAACTCCAATAACATTAAGATACAGTACAGTGAAAGTGATATGCGATTCACTAATTTAATGGTGTTCCAAGGATGTAATTTCTGGTCATATGGTTTTATCAAGATCAGGGTTTAGATCACTAAAGGAAGTTAATAGATTATTTATATCTTGTGTGAACTGCTGCATTTATCACTTATCTCAGTCTGGTTCTTGGTAGGAAGTAGATACATTTTTTTCATCATTTCCCAAATATTTCATAATCACCTGCATTGAGTCAGACATTCTGATGATTCAAGTCCTGGAAATTCATTGATCAACCAGACTGATAGGGTTCCTGCTTTCATGGAGTTCACATTCTATTGGGGGAGGAAGATGATAAAAAGAACAACTTCAGATTGTTATAATTTCTGTAAACGATATAGAACAATTCAGAGTTTCCCTAATGTGTGATTTCCGAGAAATTTTTTCATTCTACCCATATTGTAATATTTATGGGTGTAAAGTTGTTCCAGATATCTTTTAACTTTATTTTCAATGCCGATTGGATCTATACTGGTGTCTCCTTTTTTTTGTTTATGAGAACATAGCAATAATTTCTATTCTCTTTTCATCCCTTTGTCTCTCTTTCTCTCTGATGGGCAGTCTGCATAGGAGTTTATCAATTTTATTAATCTTTGCTAAGAACCAATTTTTGACACTACTGATTTTCTTTGTTGTACATTTGCTTTCCATTTAATTGATTTTCTGCTCTTTATTATGCCCTTCTTTCAACTTTGGGGCTAATATGCTGGGGTTTTTTTTTTTCAGATGTTAGCATAGGGCATTGACTTTTCAACCTTGCTCCTTTTCCAATATATGCATTTAACAGTATATTTTGTTTTGCAACCTAGAACTTTGAAATATTGGATTTTCTTTTTCTTTCTTTCTTCTTCTTTTTTTTTTTTGAGTTGGAGTCTCACTCCATCAGATTTTCAATATTGTTCAGCCCAAATACCTTCTAATTTTCAGTGTGATTTCTTCTTTGACCCTTGTGTTGTTCAGGAGTGGTTTGCCCAATTTCCAAACATATATTTCTTGAATATTCTCAA
This sequence comes from Carlito syrichta, assembly GCF_000164805.1. Classification (NCBI taxonomy): domain Eukaryota; kingdom Metazoa; phylum Chordata; class Mammalia; order Primates; family Tarsiidae; genus Carlito; species Carlito syrichta. Next base: position 752,578 of record NW_007233347.1, on the reverse strand, counting down.
ATTTAGTTCTGTTGTGGTGAGAGAACATATTTTGCATTATTTCAGTCCTTTGAAATTTGTTGAGAAGTTTTATGGCCCAGAATGTTAGGTAAAGTTTTCCAGACAAGTCATTAGATTAACTTGGGTAAGGTTAATCATACTGTTCAAATATTCTATACCCTCAATGCTAAGTTTTGTCTGATCATCATTGAGAGTGTTTTAAAATCTCTAACTATAACTGTAGATTTGTATATCTGTTGTTGCAGGACTATTCATTTTTGCTTTATGTGTTTTGAAGCTATGCCAATAGGTACATTTAGGACTATCACATTTTTCTGTTGAATTTATCTTTTTATCATTATGAAATGTCCCTCTTTTCTCGTATAATAATTTTTGTGTTAAAGTCAGCTTTGTCTGATATTAATACTTAATCATAACAGATTTATTTATGTACCATTTCACTTTCAACATACCTGTGTCCTTATACAGGTTGAGTATCCCTTACCTGAAGTGCTCGGGACTAGAAGTGTTTCAGGTTTTGGATTTTTTCAAATTTTGGAATATTTGCATCATACTTACTGGTTGAGCATCCTTGATCTGAAAATCAAAAATCTGAAATGCTCCAATAAGCATTTTCTTTGAGCAACATGATGGAGTTAAAAAACTTTTGAATTTTGGAGCATTTCAGATTTCAGATGTTCAAATTAAGTTTACTCAACCTGTATTTAAAGTGTCTCTTATAAATAAATATAGTTGCTTTTTCTTTTTTTGCTGTTGTTGTTAAATCTAATTTGAAATACATATTTTATTAAGAATGTTTAGATCACTTACATTTAATGTGGTAACTGATAGTTATGGTTATGCCAGTCATCTTGCTGTTTATTTTCTTCCTGTTTCATATGTTTTTTGTTCCTTTAGCCCTCCGTTCCTGCTTTATTTTTTATTTTTATTTATTTATTTACTTTTGAGTTGGAGTCTCCCTCTGTCACCCAGACTGGATGGAGTGCAGAGGTTGCTCCCGGCCACCGCAGCCTCGACCTGCTGGGCTCCGGCGATCCTTCCGCCTCAGCCTTCCGAGTAGCCGGAATTACAGGCACGCGCTACCACGCCTGGCTGATTTTTTGATTTAATGTAGAGATGAGGTCTCGCCAAGTTGCCCAGGCGGGTCTCGAACCCGCGGGCTCAGGCAATCCACTCATCTCAGCCTCCTAAAGCGCCGGGATTACAGGCTGAGCCACCGAGCCCGGCTTCCTGCTTTATTTTTATTAATTTAGTATTGCATTTACTTCTACATTAACACTTCAGTAATGCTTTTTATATTATCCTTTGAGTAGTTCTCTGGAGACTACGTCTGAATCCTTGACTTTTATGGGGGAGGACCCCAAAGAACCCAGAATTTATTTGTAAAAAATTGTCTATTTATTCTTATTAATTTAATCTTCAGTCTCCTTCAAAGTACTCTCTGTTTGATGTGATACACTTATTGAGGCCTGGAAGTCATGCTGGCTTTGATCAGAAACTCCTGAACACGCAGCGCAGTGTGGGCAGGTGCGTTGTCATGGTAGAAGAACCAGTCACTTATTTGCCACAATTTGGGACATTTCTTCCATAAATCGTTATGTAACCCTCTCAAAACTTCCAGATAAAAACTTTGATTGACTGTTTTGATCTAGAGGAACAAATTCTGAGTGTACTACAAGGGGCTGTCCTCCAAAAGATAATTCTAGTTTGCTTGTTTTTTTTGGGGGGGTGCTTGTATAGTTTCCCTTACATTTTGTATTTTGACACTTCCTGAACAAGGAAAGAAACTTAGAGTAGTTTAAATAATCAAAAGTTTTTAAATAATTTATATATTTTATATCTACTCATGTATTTATTCTTTCTGATGCTCTTTCTTTCTGAAGTTCAGTGCTTCCAGCTGAAAGCATTTTCCTTTAATCTGGAGTACTTTTAGTATTTTTTGTAGTTCAGATCTGCTGGCAACTAGTTCTCCCAGTTTTTGCTTGTCTGATAACATTTTTTTTAACTTTTTTTCTTTTATTATTCTAGAGATGTCACCACATTGTCTTCTGGCTTCCATAGTTTATATTGCAAAGTAAGCTATCAGTTTTATTGCTCCTTGGAAAGTAATGTATCTTTTTTTCCTCTGGCTGATTTTAAGACTTTCCTCCGTGTTTTTTGTTTCAGCATTTAGACTGTGATAACTCTTATTTTATCCTGCTTGAGTTTTGCTGAGCTTCTTGAATCTGTGGTTTGATGTTTTCATCAGTTTTGAAATATTTGTATCCATTTTATTGTCAAATATTTTTTGTGTTTATATTCTTTTTCTGGGGCTACAATATTGCTTAGATTAGGCCATATAAATATGTCTCATACATTTTTTATGCTCTGTCATATGTGTGTGTGTGTGTATTCTTCTTTTTTCTCTCTACTTCAGTTTAGACAACTTCTATTAACATAAGATTTAATTCACCAAATTTTCTGCTCTGCCTAGTTAACTTTTAAGCCCAAACAATGAATTTTTGTTTTCAGGTATTGTATATTTTTGTTCTAGAGAATTTGATTTTATTTGTTTTAGAGTCCAAATCTCTGTTGAAGTTGGTTACCTTTTCATCCATTTTGCTCATCTTTTTGTCTATTTTCTTTACCATATTTACCATAATTATTTTAAAGTCCTTATCTTCAAACTCTCTTATCTGTGTTCTCTGCAGGTTAGTTTATCTTGGCTGTGTTTGCACTTGTTTATTTGTCATATTCTTCTGGCATTTTGCATGTATCATATTTCTTTATTGTATCCCAGACATTTTGTATTTAAGAATTATTGTGACTAGAGATGATTTTATTTTCTCCCAGAGATGCTTCTCCCTTTCCTCTGTTAGCCATGTAGGGTAAGAAACTGACCTCAAATGCAATTGAGTTGGGTTGGGTCTGGGTTTCAGTTGTAGTTGACCTTTTCTATTTCTGTCTTGTCTCTGCTTCTTGACTCTGGTCCTTCTTAACTTTGATTAACAGCCAGGTGGATCTCTATCTTCTAATTACTTAAATACTATGGAAGATTTTATATCTACCATTTTGAGTTTTGATTTTAACTCTTTATTTTCCCACATCACTTAGCTCCAAAATCGGGTATATTTCTTTAGACCTTTCATATATTGTTGCAGGTTTCTCTCCCTAGTGGGAGTTTGCTGCTAAGCACTGCTAGATCAGGAAGTTTCAGTCTGTTACCCCAACCCTACCCTCACCCCCAGCCTCCTATAACACAGCATTTCAACAAATGTACTGTGGAGAGAATGGCCACTCTTTCAGGCTTCATGCTGTCATGCCAGCCCATGCAACTATCAGGAAGTCCACTAGATTGTCTTTTCCCTGGTAAAGTTTCAAATAGGTTGGGTTTTTCTATGTATGCCAAGCCCAAACCTAATCTTATGGTAATAATCAGCAAATGCTGCCATGGAAGACAACAGCAGTTCAGCTCATCTTGGAAGGATACTTCTCTTTCTGGAGTTTTCTTTCAGTGATTTTTTTTGTTGTTGCTTTAATAGATCTCTAATGTCCATAAAAATATATTGTTGATACATATCCCTTTCCCCCTAGTTGTTGAAGCAGGAATGATAGCTTCCAAGTAGACCACTGCATCTTACTTGGAAACACAAGTCTTCCCCTGACATTTAATATTCTTCTACAATATAAATTGATATGTAGCTTTGCAACATTTGGAATATATCTTATTACATATTATACTTCATAGCATTATTGCAAATTCAGAGTAATTTTTCATCGTGTCACAAATACCCTTGTAACTAAATTTCTGATTACATATTTAATGTTTTTTCTTGGTATAAATTTGTAAATGTGCAATTGTGTCAAAAGAGAAACTAGTGGACTTCCTATACATAGTTTTAAAAAAAAGTTATAGTTTTTATATTGGCAAATGTCTACCAAGAATGTACTTACTTACTTTTTCAGTGTGCAAGAAATCCCACTTCTGTAGTGGTATAGTCATGACTTATGATAGTATTTTCTTTCTTTTGTAATATACCTACATGCTCTTTTGATCTCCAGAACACATTAAGACTTTTTCTTCTATACAGTACTCAACTTGATGTGAGAGTGATGGGAGCCCTAGAAGGATATAAATTATTAATTTTATTGGTATTTATATTTTAGTTTAAAATACAAAAATATATATTGTTTGTGGTAACAGAAAAACATATGTAAACACAAATATTCATTTGGATTGCTTTGGCACATTGGACACTAATATTGATTGATTGATTTGAGTATGTCTTGATTTTTCCATCTTCCTTTTTATATGCTTAAGAGAGATATTTCTTTGGTTTCAGAGAAAATGAAAGAATGCATTTTGATGTGAATTGGTAGAAAGGGAACTTCTTTCTTCTCCGAAACCCCTTTTTGTTGGGATTCTATACCTGCTTCTGAACAAAGACAAAGACCTAAGTCTTAGAAGTTATGACTTTCTTTGATATGACTTTGAATATCTGTAATCTGAGTGCATGCTTTTTCTATTTTAGAATGGAAACATCTAACTTTTGGAAAGATAAAAATGCTTTTTAATCACTTACAGTGATGCAGGTGGAATTTTTTTTTTTTCCATATTCTACAGGCACATAATCAACAGAGCCAACTAGTTAAGATTAATACTTATTTGATTTTGTTTTCATTCAGATATACTTGTTCAACTTAAAAAGTTAGACCGTTAAAAAAGTACATGGTCCTCAATATCCAGAAAAAATGTACCTTTTCATTTTGTTTGATGCTTAACTTATTCTAAATTATGGAATTATTTTGAGTATATATAAAAGCCAAGAATGTACTCATATTGTGCCTATAATATACTATAATATGCACAATTGTGCTTACTACCACTTTTATCTATTCCTATCTTTCATTTACATAGTTACCATTTAAATAAGAATACCTCTATCTTGGAATTGTAATGTATTTTTCCTACATAACTTTTTTTTATATCATCAAATGATCATTAGCTATTTAGTCCTTACAATTTTTTAATGTGATTTTTAAAAAATAAAGATTTCATTTTTCTTGTGTTTGTCTCAGGCAGTTTCTCTTAGTGCTTAGTCACTATGGCATTTATTTTCATTTTCTTCTTCTCCATGCTCCCAAATGAAATAATATTGAATGTTGTTGCCTGTTTAATGATATGTGTAAGGAAACCCTTAAATGTATACTATGAAGTGTTACCCTGAAAGTGAAGTGAATATTCAAACACTGAAGTCCTTTCAAATGTTGAAATGTTTTCAAGGGTTGATATTCAGCTTCATCTATATTCAGAAAAGGGGTTTTATGCTCTTTGAGCCAAAATTAGTATGCAGAGGCACAGTTTCTGTTTTTCTTAATTTCTTCCAATGATTGACATTCTTTATTTTATTTCTATGTCACTCTTATGGAATTGATCCTTTCAATATGTTACCCAGATGATCTTCCTCAATGCTTTGCATATTTTTAAGGGTTTTTAAAACTACTTTAAAAAGTGTGTGAGGGGTTCTCATTTTAAATTTTGTATTGCTTATACACACACATACACACACAGTTAGAATGGTGGCTTCCAAGTAGACTCTACTTTACTTGGAAACACTAGTTTTCTCCTGACATTTAAAATTCTTCTACAATATAGATGCCTACACAGCTTTCTAACATTTGGAACATATGTTATTCCATATTACACTTAATAATATTATTGGAAATTTAGAAAAAATTTTCATCCTGTAACAAATATCCTTGTTAAAAAAAAGTTATAGTTTTTATATTGGCAAATGTCCTTGTTAAAAAAAAGTTTCACATTCATTTATTTCTGGTAGATAGTTGAAGAAAGAATTTTTTTAAAGGCTGGGGCTACTAGGTTGAGGGTGAGAAGTGGGAGAATGCAATGGAGCTGAGGACAAAGATACTCAGTTACTTAAGCATTAAGTCTTAATAGTACACCAGATTCTGGGTGAAGGCCAGTGGAATATTTTTACTTGCTCAGGCATTGGAGTTATGCAAACAGAAGGTATTGCACACCCAGGGTTTCATGACTGAGAAAGTTAACTCGTGCATTTGTGTTTTTTATAGGTTCAAAAAGGCATTTGAATCTGAGCCAACACTACAGTCAGGAATTAATTATGCGGTCCTCCTCCTGGCAGCTGGGCATCAGTTTGAATCTTCCTTTGAGCTCCGGAAAGTTGGTAATTTCAACTTGATATTTTACATGGAAATCAAGAAACTGGACCAAACTTGGTGCAAAGAAAACTAAATATCAATAGATCCTTTCCTTTCTGTCTCATGAGACTTCCTGAAGCAAAAAAGAAAAAGCTTATTATATCACCTTGTTTATGTGTTTCCTATTATCATGCAGAAACTTGCTATTAGAATACAATTTAGCTGTTTATTTATTTTATCTGCTTCTAAAAACCCCCTGGTTAATATTTATTGTTCCAGTTCAAACTAATATCGAAGATATGGACGCTATACATAGCCCCCAACTCCCAAGTAAGATTAGTGTTTTGTCGAACATTGGGAATGTCGTCCTATTTTAGATTGTGCTTTCCTGATGTCTTTTAATAAAAAAACTCTGCTATTTCCTTTTTCTGTTCCTCAAGCACACCTGCCCCTATGATTTCATTGACATTGGAGTTAGAGCCTTCAAAAGCCCCAGGAGCAACAGGTCAAGCAGATGGTTTAGTAGTAACTGGTCTCTTTGGATCATCTCTGAATTGTAACTATGGGTAGAGATATAATGCGTATTTGTCCCTTTCATTTGTAGACATTGTCTTGTCTGCTAACCCTTTTTCTGAAATTAAGGCACCTTTGTAAACAAGTTGGTCTTGTTTATTGGTCTTGGCTTTGATAACATTTTTTTTTAAGATGCTAGATAATGGCATACTGACTATGGTAATCAGATTTTGCTCTCAAGTGTCTAACCTACCTTCTTTCAGAGAACCTTTCCAACTCTTATAGTAGTTATTGCTATAGACATAGACATATTGGCCTTATTTTTCAAGGTGATAAAACACATTGATTTAGTGAAGCTATGAATTGTAGAAGAAATTTTTTCTTTAAGCTTTTTAACTCAAGAATGTCTTGTTTACTTTTCCTTAAAGAAAAATGAATCCTGAACTTTTTAAGATATTATTTGGGAAGAGCTTAAAAAATGTTCACATGTATTGTTCTGGTAAATCTTTGAAGATAAAGCCTGAATATTAAATACTTTTGGAAAGGTTCAGACTAAAAGAATGATACGGTGTTTATCATCGCTGGATGGAAGTGGTATAAGGCACAAAGTCTGTTTGAATTTTTTTTTTTTTGGTTAGGAAATGAAATCAGAGAAAGTACATTGCAACTTGTGCTTTTCCAAAATTATAATTATAATAAAATTTTTGGATCTAAGATTAATTTTAAAACTTGACACTAACCAAAACTCCTATATCAGTGGTCTGAAAATAATTTTTATTACCCTGGGGTTTTTAATTATTTTTTATTGATACACAGTAGATGCACATATTTTCAGGGTGCATGTGACATATTGATACATCCATATATCTGTTGTTCTTTTCTTTAACTCAAGATGAAGTTTTTTTGAAGCCTCTAAATCATTGCAGGAATTAACACTGATTTGCGTATATAGGTAAAGCAATGACAATGGTTTGAAAATGTAGTTATTCCAAGTTATTTTTAAGTTGAATATGGATTAAGATGGTCAGGATTCTGAGATGTGAAGAACTGTGATTAATATAATTTTGTGAAGAAAACATGTTTTAATTTTTTCCAAGAAGAACTCATTCATAATACATGTTGAACAAGTGTTTGAAAACACATGTAGTTGAATTTAAAATTTTCATAATTGCATAGCATATACAGACTTCAAATATGACTTGACAATGAATGTTTAACTGCCATTAGAGCTAAGTTTTAGACTTCTAAAATAGTGTGATATATATTCTAAATTTTATGTCCTTCAACAATGAAAAAATAGTTAAAACTTACTAACTTAGATTGCATTCAATCATAAATCATGCTAATCAAAATAGGTTTGCCTAAAGTTAATTTTTATATGATAAGATAGGATTAAGTAGATTTTTGAGGAAAGCCAGGTTGGCTAAATAAAGTACTTGTCTAATATAATAATGATATTAATCAGCACTATATAATAAAAGCAAGACAAATAACCAATTTGACATATTTTAAAGACATACAGTTGCATTCTTTCTTTAAATGCTCCAAATTGTCCAGTAGTTTGTATCTTCTTCCATTCCTCCTGTTGACCCTCTGCAAACATACAAATTAATCTGAATTACTGAGTTCTTAAAATAATTAGACTTTTCCTCATGAGATCCCTTTTTTAGATGCTTTTTTAAATTTTGATTTATTTCTAAAGGGTAAACAATGAAAGATTAAGATGTGAAAAGATGAGCACTAAATCGGAAGCTTCCTAAACATATTAAGTTTGAACTCGCTAATGTAAAAAATAATTCTTAGGTGTTACCCAAAGACTCTTCATTCTAGTTGTGTATGTGTTTGAGGTTGTGACTAATGGCTTCATGATTCTGTGTTTTAACTTTTCCAGCTTTTGAAGAATCATTGATGCTTAGACTATTTAGAGCTGGGATTTAAAAACCCAGAACCACATCCTACATCTTCTTGTTTTCAGCTTCACAAGCCTTAAAATTAATAGTCAAACTTCAGCTAAATACAAGATAATTCTCCCATCTTCTGTGGAATTTTCCAACCATGAGACACTTTATGAGGGAGAGTTGGAATTAGAGGTTTGGGTCCCCAGCAATGATGATGATATAGCAAAAGAACACTGTGTTTGGAATTGAGACAGACTACTATTTAAATATTTTCAGTGAGCATTAAAAATTATTGAATGTGTGGTTGGGTGCAGTGGCTCAAGCCTGTAATCCCAGCACTTTGGGAGGCTGAGGTGAGTGGATTGCCTGAGCCCATGGGTTTGAGACCAGCCTGGGCAACTTGGCAAGACCTTTTCTCTATAAAAAGAAATAGAAAAATAACCAGGCGTGATAGCGTGCACCTGTAGTTCTGACTACTTGGAAGGCTGAGGTGGAAGGATCACCAGAGCCTAGCAGGTTGACACTGGGTTAGCCATGAGCATGCCACTGCACTCCAACCTGGGCGATGGAGTGAGACTTTGACTCAAAAAAAAATTATTTAATGTAAAATCTATATTACTGAACATAAAAATCCATGAGTCTATAAAGATAATCAAGAAAAAGTAATCAAAACAAAAACAAATTCTGTCACTGACTACAAAATAACTCCTTTGTCACTTCTGATGGTGACCAACTTTTCAGAAAATTGAAAATTATAAGGAAAGAATTAAGTACTTTTTCTTCCTTTTATAGTCAATGCTATAGTTCATCCAGTTGATGAAATACACAGTAAATGTAGTATTCTTCAGGAGGATGTATTCTTCAAAAGTATGCTAGTTAATAAAATAGAAGGAATGATATAGCTGACGATAGGAATGTTGAAATAATTGATTCTGATAAAGGTCATCAATTAGAACTAAGAGTATTCAGAGAAAATGCTTATTTTAAAAATTTGCATTTCATTTTGTTTGCATGGTATCAAAGCTAACTCACAAATAACTTGCTAGTCACAAAGGAACAGATGTATTTGTACAACAGAGGGACCCAACCATCAATGATCTAACCTCTCATCACAAAGGTGGGCTGACTAGATAATGTGTTTCCCTATACAATGGCTATGAAATACACAGTACCTCTTGTGAAATATTCTCATCAAAAATGTTCAACCTGAATCTCAAGATGTAATGTCCATTTAGTAGTCACAAGATCTAGAGAAATAAGTTAACCAACATCATGAAGTGCCGTAAGACAGATCCAGAATGTGAGAACACTACAAGACAGCTCTCCTGGTCTTTTCAAAAGTCAGTGTCATGAAAATATTTGTGGTGGGATTGGTTAGATTAAAAGAGATTTAGAGACATAGAAACCAAATGCAATTAATGATCCTTGATTGGATTCTGGTTTGGAAAAAAAAAACTATAGGAGACAGTTGGGGAGAACAATTCATGAATCTTAGTCGGGACTGGATATTGGTTACTATTAGGGAATTGTGTTTGTTAGATGCAATAATGGAATAGAATATATAGGAGGATTTTTCAAGTATATACTGTCATATTTCAGAGTAAAATGTCATAATATCTATAATTTAATTTGAAGTGGTCCAGAAAAGATATTCAGGGGGATGAATCAATAGCAGAATTAACAATTGTTGAAAATATGGTTATTCATTGTAGTATTCTTTCTGTTTTGATGTATATTTGAATTTCTTCATAATAGAAAATTAAGATGAAAAGAATCTAATCTCTACCACTTAGGAGCTGTACATTGCTAAACCTCTCTGGCTTTTATTTTCCTTACTACGTAGTGGAGATAATTTAGAAATCATTGCATTGTTGTATGGATTGAAAGAGTTAACACTGTCAACATACACAATACTAGGCATAACACGAGCATTTTGTAGTCTCTATTTTCTGTCTTTTTTCACTAAAATAGCCTTGAATCTAATAACAGTTGGAAGGTGATAAAACTATGATAAAAAGCTAACCAATTAAGCAATCTTCAATACTTAGAAGTGAACCAGTTTTAATGAGAACATTGTCAAAATTTAAATTGCACAAACAAACAATTGAATCAAAGAAATAGTGAAATGTAGTTAAAACAGCAATGACATAGTGTTCATTGCTTATAAATTCTGCCAAAATGCTTTTTTTGTAGGACAAAATATCGAGCTGGGAAAGTTGGTAAGGTAAAAAGGTATATTCATACATCAGCAATTGTGCTTCATTAATTTGGCCCTTTGGATCAAGAGCTTTAAAAATATTGTAGTCTGGAACCAAGTACAACACTACTTCTGAAAAATCTATCCTGTGGAAATAATCCTAAATATAGAACAAATTTTATGTATTAAGGTGTTTATTCCTGGAGAGAGAGAGAGAGAAAGAGAGAGAGAGAGAGAGAGAGAGAGAGAGAGAGAGAATATGAATCAGAGAGAGAGAGAGAGAGGACTCCTAAATATTAAAAAATATATATATCCTTGTTCTTAACTCCATACTTAAAAGATTAATATCTTTGTGTAGAAACAAGTTTGTGCAAGAGCATAAAAGCTCATTCACAAAATAAATGAAAACATATGAAGAGATAGCCAATTTCAGTGGTTAAAAAAAGGCAGTGTTCCTTTTTTTCCTCCACAATGCCGGTAAAGACAATGGACTTGACACTCCTCATCATTGGGAAGGGAGTGGGTAAGTGGCTATTGTCAGGTTCCTCTAGTGAGGGCGTAAATTGATGCAGCATTTTCTCAACACAATTTAGCAGAATGTATCAACACTAAAAATGGGCTTATCTTCTGTCCCCAACAAATCCCCGTTTAGGACTTTACTATAAGGAAATCATTGAACAAGTGCACAAGCTATGTGTACAAGAGTGTTTATAGCAATCAAACAAGGCCATTCATCTGCATTTGGGTAAATAAATCATGGCACATTCATATGCTAAAACTAATTTGTCATCAAAAATGTACATTTTGTCCAAATGGGTGTCACGGTCATATGACAAACGTATGCCAAGGCCAACGGCAAATAGTACCACCATAGAGTGAATTTCAGGGGTGCATGAATAAATCTGATTTTTTGTTTGTTTGTTTTTACAGCCAGGTGAATTATAGGTCACTGCAGCCTCAAATTCCTGAGCTCAAGTGATCCTCCTGCCTTAGCCTCTGGAGTAGTTAGAGCTACAGGCGTATGCGCCACTATGCCAGCTAGTTTTTTTAAATGTTTGTAGAAATGAGGCCTTGCTGTGTTGCCAAGGCAAGTTTTGAACTCCTGGCCTCAAGTGATCCTCCTGCCTTGGTCTCCCAAAGTGCTGGGGTTACAGGCATGAGCCACTACACACTGCCCTGGAATTTTGTTTTAAACCTATTTTTGTAGTTTTGTTATTAAACATTTTTATAATCTCTATTTGAAAGGTTGACATTATGGTCCTGGTTCATTGTTCTACAAGTATGACACAATAAAGAGATGTTTATTTTTAACTGAGGTTTGTAGAGACATTGTTTCAGTATCCCATTTCCACCACCACCCCCCCCCACACACTTTTTTCCTTTGTAGTTGTTTTGCTACTTTTAAAAATGATGTCCTGATAGAAGATTGTGGATTTTGTTGTATACACGTGTGCAGTTGTTTTTCGTCTTATGAAATTTGTAATTTATCTTCACAAAATGTAAAGAATTCCCAAATGGACTTTTTCCTGAAACTTAAAGGAAGTTTTGTTTTGCTCAAGTATAATTTTCAAAAAGGTAAAATCATGACTTTCAGGAAATATAAAATTGATATGTGTAAAAGATTTTACTTAATTCTGTTAATGTGGAAACCACTAAGAGGATATGTCCCAAAGAGCACTTAAGAAGCTAAAGTACTCATAGATAATTTAACAAAGAAATGTCAGGATAAGATGTGTGAGTTCAGTATTCTTTAAAAAGCTGGTTTATATCCAATAGACCATAAATCCTAGATACTATCTGTTCCACTAGACAACAATTTTTGCTTCTCTACTGGACAGAAGTGTACAAGTTAACAAGTAAACTTCCCTAAGTCTAGAACTTTTAATAAATAGTAAATAGTAAGATGAACCAGTTACATCTTCCCTAGACAGTCCTTGAAAGGCCATATGCTCCCCTATGAGGTTGAAATGACTTGACCTACATATTTGCCTTATTCCCGAATCTTAGATAATTTCTCTGTCATTTAAATGTTATGGATGTTAGTGGCACTTAACAATTCCACAAGGATATACTCTTTTTAAGCAAACAAATACATATAAAATGCAACAATAATACAAGACACAGTAGAGGTAAAGAATTATAATGAAATGTGAAGAATCTAGATGCACCAAAGTAATGCCGGAAAAAAACAAAGTTAGAGGATTTATGTTACCTTATTTCAAGACTTGTTAGAAAGTGACAGTAACAAGACAGTGTTATCTGTCATTCTGTTTTCTTATCTATTAAGCTTTATAAGTATATAATAACATTTTGTATATAAAATTATCATTCATTATTATAGCACTTTACTCTTGCAAAATATATATGCCATATACATTTATACTTCAACTGAGTGATACAATTTCAGCATATAAAACATGAGATTTTCCTCTCAAATTACATAAGAGCCTGTGTTATAGTAAGAGAAAGAAGGAGTTTATATAACAATATTTAGTATTATCACCTTATAATTTATGCCAGACTGATGTACCTCAAAGTGACTGTGGCAGTTATCCTTGGGTTTTCAAATTGAAAGGTAATTTTCACTTCTGTGTAACTTTCTGGTTAGTCTGACTTACCTTTTTTTTTGCAGTGAATTTAAACCTCTTTACTAATCAGAAACCTAATAGCGCGATTTCATTCTGAAAGGAGGAATGAAAGGTTAATCTTGCTTTTTAATGAAAACTTGACTCTGCCTGTCTATGGTGCCTTTGTAACATTGTTCTGCCTGTTCATTTTCTAGGGGTGAAGCTAAGTAGCCTTCTTGGTAAAAAGGGAAATTTGGAAAAACTCCAGAGCTACTGGGAAGTTGGATTTTTTCTGGGGGCCAGCGTCCTCGCCAATGACCACATGAGAGTCATTCAAGCATCTGAAAAACTTTTTAAACTGAAGACACCAGCATGGTAATAGTTAGTTAGCTGTGACTTGTTGATAACATTATTTTTCATCAACAGCTCCATATTGTTCCCAGGTTATATTTAGTGAACTGACAGTGGAGATTATTTTGTGTGCTTACAGAATACAATACAGAATTTGGAGGGAGATGGGATATTCATAAAGGAAATGTGTCGAATATCAGTACTGATGATTTTGGACATAGGTGATGTCTGCTGGACCCTTGACTTAGCCTTTCCTACACATTGACCAAACCACTGACCCATCTTGGCCAGAGTCACCCACATGAATCACACATTTTACGACTGCAAATCTGATTTGTGTTTGGGGCCTGGGACCACATTTCCACCTCAGCTCCCAGGCCTGTGCTCCAATCACATCCTTTCATTTCTTTTATGGTCTGAACTCAGTTTTGGCATGCTTGTTTTTCATTTCTTTTTACTTAGGGTTTGACTGACACATTTGGGTGTTTCCTATATATGTATGTTTTTCTAATTTCAAAGTGTTCTTATAATGCACCCGACTCTCATCATTAGCAATATGATAATTAGAGAAATGAAAACAAAATTCCATCTGCATGTAGGATCATTTTGAAAAGCAAAATTAATTTTATTAGGTATCACATGTAATGATTGACCATTAGCTAGAAAGACTTTAAAAGGTTGACAGTGATGTAGCAGAAGGCCCCTTCCAGAGCAGCTCAGAGCCCAGGCCACCAACTCAGCTGTCTTTATCACAGGAACCATATGAGGAGAGGACCACCATATTGGGCTCTTGTGGTTTCCTAAAGGATTTTCCACACATTCAGTTCCCTTTCTTTAATGAGTCCTCCCCAGTGATCTTCCTGAAGATCACAATGATCTTTCTAAAATGCCCGTTTGTCCCTCCCCTCTACTGAAACCCTTAAATTAATATCGTTTAATTATTTCTCACAGCCTAAAGGGTGAAGTCCATCTCCTTGACTTAGTGAACAAGGCTTATCCTTAGCCATCCAACCTCAGCTCTTGTCACACCTCCAGGTATATGGTGCTATCTCCTCATACCAAGCGTGCTACACTGGGATTTCATACGTGTCTGTCTGAGCCCCTGCTGGGCTTGCCTCTCACAGTGCTGCCATCCCTGTAGGGAACAATTAGCTCTCACATCTGCTCATAAAGCAGATCCTGACCTAAAACCCTTCCTCACACCCAAGTCCTTTCTTCTGCATTCCTGTCCTTCTTTAGTGATGCCTCTATTGACAACTGACCACATGGCTTTTTCAGTTATATCTCTAATTGCATCTCCATTGGGATCTTTTTTTTTTTTCATTTAAAATTTTAAAGATGTGGGGTACAATTTAGAGTTGAGTATGCGAATGTTCATTATGCAGGTACCCTTGTTGATGAGGTGTGTCCCTCCTCTGCCCTGGCAGAATCCCACTACTACCAATCCTGCTCCCCCACCCCACCCCGTCCCTGGAAATTTCCCACTACTGACAACGCTTTTCTTATAGTAATATGGTAATTGTTCAAGGTCCACTTATGAGTGAGAACATGTGATACTGAGTTCTTTGTTTCTGTGATAGATCACTCAGTATTACAGACTCTAAGGTACAGACTCTAAGGTATCTATCTATTCATGGTGTTATAACACCTTTTTAATATTTTTGGTTTTATTTTAAAGATGTGGGGTATAATTCAGGAATAGGTATACAAGTGGTATTCATACAGGTAAAGTTAGGGCCTCCCTTTGGTTCCCACTTCACTTGGTTTGAGATCAGGTACCCTTACTGATGAAGTGTACCTTTTCTCCCCCCACCCCCAGCAGTTTCTGGCTACTGCCAATCCTTTTCTTTTTTTTTTAACTTTTAAATTTTTTATATAAAAAATGTAGGGTACAATTCAGGGTTTTAAAAAAAAAGCCAGCTGTAGTAGCACACACCTGTAATCCCAGCTACTTGGAAGGCTGAGGCGGAAGGATCGCTGGAGCCCAGCAGGTCGAGGCTGTGGTGGCCAGGAGCGGCCACTGTACTCCAGCCTGGGTGGCAAGAGTGAGACTCTAACTCAAAAAAAATAAAATAAAATAAAAATAGGCATTTAAAAATTCATGATTTAAGTAGACATATGGCCTGCATCCAAGTTATTTAAGTACTCTACAAAAAAGAATAAAATAGCGTATGTTGATTGAATTTTTGTGAAGCATAAAGGAAAAAATGTGTGAAAGTATATGATATGTAACAAACAATTAATAATGTTGGATGAATCTGAATGCATATTCATGAATGCCAATTATAAATTACAGAGTATAACTGGGATACCTGGGAACAGGTGGTTCTGATTTGTCTGTTATGTGTTTTATATTTTTTCATTCTCAGGTACCTCAAGTCTATTGTAGAGACAATTTTGATATACAAGCATTTTGTGAAACTCACCACAGAACAGCCTGTGGCCAAGCAAGAACTTGTGGACTTTTGGATGGATTTTCTGGTAGAGGCCACAAAGACAGATGTTACTGTAGTTAGGTTTCCAGTGAGTACTCTTCATTTAAATCTAAGTACATTTCTATGCTGTCTCTTTTTTTAAGGAACATCTTGGCCATGTAACCGTACTCATATGCTGCTTTTCTTACCCTAAGACTACAGTTATCTGATTAATATACTTATTTTCTGCAAATTGGTTTTCTTACACTTACTTTTTAAAATAACGTCTCAAAATCAGAACAACGAGATACATTTTTATGTTTTGGGTTTTTTTGTCATGGTATTTGGGTGATTCCTTGAGATGAGTGGTAAAGCATGCTTTCCAGTCACTAAAAAGATTGGTGGTTTAGCTCAATCAAGTTATCTCGTCAGATCAGACACATGGAGGTTTTAGTTCATTCTGCAGTTGTATGGGCGTGGTCTTCAGTATTATCTCCTGTTATTGTGGTGAAAAATTTTAGACTCACCCACATGGTTATTCTGTCTTCACCACCCATTACCTGTGTAGGTCAGAATTATATGTACTATCTCACATCACTGTTTATAATGCCTTAGACCATGGGATATGAGGCCTTGTAGTTTCTGGTCTGCAACTCATTTTGGCTAGTGTCTAGCAGACTTTAGATATATGTATTTAAATGTATAATATGCACACACAACCTTTTAAAAATATATTTCTCATCTTCTCAGATGGTGCCATCCCTCTCCTGATATTTCTCAGAATACTCTCCAGCATCCAATTCAAGAATTATTGGCAACTCACTGTGTGTGCAAATACCTTCCCATGTTTAAGTGATCCTATAAATCTCTCTGTTTGAGCTCTCTAATCTCAGTCTTCTATACTCAGAGGTAGTGACTGTTCTCAATTCTTTTTGCAAAATCTTATTTTCTAGTTTTTGTTGATGGAATCATCTACTTCACTTAATTAAAACCATTGCTGGCATCAACGTGCTTTACTGTTGCTTCCAGATAAAGCCCTGAGCTCAGCAGGGCCTTTAATTGAAAACCTTTCAAGCTAAAACACTTCACTTTATTTTCTAGCCCAGATAACGTGTACCCTAGGAAAATGCTTATCTTAGAGTGAGCTGGCAGCTTGCCCTTAGATGGAGCTCTGAATAGGAGTAAACATGGTGGTGAAGGAAGAGCATGCCGAACTCAAGTATTTAATTGACTATTGATTTGCTTGGCTAGAAAATTGGCTATGAGAGGAAAGCACTTTCATATTAGCCACTTTGAGCGAACTAAAATTTGTGTAATATGAATTTGTCTGTCATGAATGTAAAAAAAATGAAATAAAATAAGAAAATACTAGTGAGAAGTTAGGAGACTATAGGTATAAACTCCAGGTGAGAGAGACATTCTTAAGCAAGGAAGGGAACTATGAACCCTAAAGGAAAATACTAACCACTTTTGTTTCATTAAAAAATGGGAGCCAGGCTCGGTGGCTCAGCCTGTAATCCCGTGTCTTTGGGAAGCTGAGGTGAGTGGATTGCCTGAGCCCGCGGGTTTGAGACCCGCCTGGGCAGCGAGACCTCATCTCTACAATAAATCAAAAAATCAGCCAGGCGTGGTAGCGCATGCCTGTAATTCCGGCTACTTGGAAGGCTGAGGCGGAAGGATCGCCGGAGCCCAGCGGGTCGAGGCTGGGTGGCTGGGAGCAGCCACTACACTCCAGTCTGGGCGACCGAGTGAGACTCCAACTCAAAAAAAAAAAAAAAAAAAAAAAAAGGGAAAGTTTTGTTCAGCAAAAAATCACCCTAGACATGCCAAATAAAAAACTCCTAGAAAGGTAAAAAATATTCAATACGAATGCTGCAAGACAGTCAATTTGCCTACTGTGCAAAAAACTTCTACAAATTGATGAGCAAAAAAAAAGAAGAAGAAAAAGAAGAATGGGCAAATCATATGAAAAGATAATTAACTTCACTGGGTAGTAAGAAAAGGCAAATTAAAATGAGACACCATTTTTTGCCCATTGGACTCAAAGAATTAAAAAGTGTCACAGCAGTTGGCACGTGGGCATTTTTAGAGATTGCTGGTGGGCCAAGAAATTGCTAAGTATTCTAGGGATTCATCTAGGAAGATACATGACAATTGTATAAAGAAATCATGGGTACTTTCAACTTTATTTGCAACATTATTTTTGCTTTTAAAAATTTTGGACCGGGTTTAGTGACTCAGCTAAACCCAGCACTTTGAGAGGCCAAGAAGAGTGGATTACCTGAGCCTGCGGGTTCGAGACCATCCCAGGCAATTTGTCAAGACCTTGTCTCTACAATAAAAAAAAAAATTAGCTGGGCACAGTAGCACGCACCTGTAGTTCCAGCTACTTGGAAGACTGAGGTGGAAGGATCGCCTGAGCCCAGCAGGTTGACGCTGGGGTGGCCATGAGTGTGCCACTGCACTCCAGCCTGGGCAACAGAGTGAGACTCCAAATAAAAAAATAAAATAAAATAAAAAATAAATTTAAGGCAGTTATAACAGTACATTAACACTTTGTAGTCTGCAGGCAGTAGGCACATAAATGTGTGTTATATTCTCTTGCAAACATGTTCATGGCATATTGTTTGATTTTTCTTTCAGCAATCCATTCTCTTATTGAAGCTTTGTGGCTTATTTGAGACTGTCTTCTTGAGAACATGCTCTAAAATGCAGGGTTTTCCTATTCATCTGTAAATACTACTCCTACATTAGAATTCATATTTGGATACTCAGAATTTCTTTTCCATAGTTTGTTGTTACACAGAGTACAAAACTATATGGTTTTCTAGCTCTTCTTAAGTAGAGCTTTCTTACAGTTACTTCATCCTGTATGAATTCCAGAAAGCATAAATCTACCAACATGCTCCAAATTCAATGGAAATTGCTTTAGGATTAACCATATTTACATGAATTATCAATCACTCTAGAAATTGCAAAGATATTGCCTACCAAAATAATGAAAGCCACATGGAGCATTTTTGAAAAATATCAATATAGATGATAATAAAACAGAAAAACAATACCAATATTTGGGTAATAAGTTGACCAACTTTTGGAATTTGCCATTTATGCTTTATCACATAAAGAAAGGCAGGCTACTAGTACCTGTGGGGCTATCTCAATCACTGCAACTTGTCATGTTCCTATCATAGTGTCTTCGGTGGCTCACACTTACAAAGGCTGTAGTAGGTTTTGATTGGGATGATAACATTATCCTTCTTTTGAAGAGGATCTGAATAAAACCCAGGATGGCCTATATCTGAACATATTTAGTTTGATTGTTTTCATTTATATCACTACCATATTCATTCTCATTCCTCCAAGAAATAACCTTGACCTTGGGCAAAAGGGAAGTTGAAAGTTATGTGGAAAGTGATTTGAATGGTGCTGCCTTTTATTGTTATTTGGGTCTAGCTTAATGTATTCCTTTTCTTGACCTCTATTCTTGGCATGTTTTTGTCCTTCAGAGACCATCAACATGTCACCCAATGTCAGGAGAAAGGAAGGGGAGGAGTGTAGTGCTTTTGAAGACTCTGTAGAAACTTAGATGTGTAACTCTTGACCATCGACACTTTATAAGTTATAGGCCTTGCTGACTTCCTTTTTGCTTCAGATACATGAAGTCAGCATTTAATTATAATATTAAGCAATGTAAAAGACTAAAAGCATGAATAGGTATACTCTTAAATAATTGTATCTAGCTTTATGGCTTTGTCAGATTGCCTCCTTTTTCTTGTCTTTTCCAAGCCTTCCTGTGACCTCTGAAATGTGTGCCACAAATTCGTCACATTTTGTCATTTCAAGGGCAGAGCAAAGGGTTTAACAAATATTAGATGATGATAGTTGCAATCTTGTTTTTATTCCCTGTCCCAAGTTAGGAACACATAGTTCCGATTTTATCTACTGGACATATTTGAGATGACAAAAAAGACATAATTTTTCAGGAGAGGAGTTAATCTGGTGCTGTGCTCTACCGTTAAATAATATCCCTACACAATTGGGGAACAAGGTATATTTTCACATGTCAGGGACGAGACTTGGATGACGTTTTGGGAAACCCACTTTTTATTCTCTATTTTGTTTCAATTTCTTAAAGGCTGGGATATTCAAATAGGAGAGTGCCACTTCTACAAAGTTTAGATTGAAAATTTATTTTCATAATTAATCAATACCACTTAACTCTCTGTTGATAGGAATCTGGACCTCAATTCACCCAGTGAGTATATATCTGAGTCAGAATATGTCCATTTGTGGGCTCTCATTGTGTGTTTATTTGTAGTATATTCCATCTTATTTTCATAGCCAGAGCCTGATCAAAAATTCTTTGAGTCCTTACATTTTTTAATTCTCAAAGATTAAATAAAAGTTTGCTTTTCTAGTCTTTCTCTAGTTCTCCATACTTTAGGTAAATGTACTGTTATGGTAAGTTTGGAGTAAAATAAACACAACAACCAGGTTTTTGTGCCTTCTTTCTCAGTCTGCATTTTATGTTTTAATGTATTGTGAATTTTTTTATTATTATAAAGATGTGGGGTACAATTCAGGGTTAGATATACAAACGTTGATTATGCAGATATTATGAATTTTAATTCCTTATTGATGGAGCCTTCTGAAGGATTTTTTTCTCCACGTTTATTTGGTAAATTTGCTTGATTCAAGATTAGTTCTAAAGGTAATTTTCTTGAGTTTTAAGCAGTAAAGTAGAAAGAACTCTTCCGTTTTTCTGACAGTGAAGTATTGGCTTTTCTTTTCTTTCTTTTTTTCAACATTCCTACTGATGTCTGCATAAAAAATTTGTGCTAGGAAGATGCCTTTAAGCATCTGTACAAATAGTTCGTAATTATAGCACCTTTGAAATCAGGACTATGTTATTTTAATATTATTCTCTCCTAATGTGAGATATTAGTAATAGTATATTCCATGCAATTTTTTGATGGAGATTCTCAATTCATTGATCACATACCCTCATACATTTCCAAAATAGATCTTCAAATTTTGTTTACTTTTTTCTCTCACAAGGCAAAGTATATCATTATTGATGATGCCAGTTTTATCTTGAAGGCAGTGCACAAACATATTTATTATTTCCTACAGCTAAGTCTGTTTCTTTGGTTTATATATAAGACTCTTTCACTAATAACCCAAGTCATTTCTAACTCCATTTACATGGATATGAAAACCATCTACTACATCTTTATGATAAAGCGTGATAGCAGAGAACCTAAAATAAGGATGTGACATTTTATGTATGGACTCTTTTCTTTTCTGTCTTTCTTTGACACATTTATATTTATAGAAATAGCTTGTGTAGTACATGATAAAATAGATTTTTTAAAGTATTACCAGGAGATTTCCTGGGGATATCTGACTTCAATGGACTTCAAAAATTTATTTCCAAGTTTGTTAGCAATATAAGGTGATGTCTTATTGAACCTTATGATTATTGTATAATACCACAAAATGCATGAAGGACTCACAGGAATGGCAACAATTAGAAGTTAAAATGGTTTATTCCAGCAACAGATTCAGAGTCTCATTCAGTAAACTCCCATGTCGGGGCTGGGCTGTTATAGCAGCTCTAAGTGTTTTAAATCATGTCACTAATATTAGCTTCTTTGCCTTATCTTTTTAAGGTATTGATATTAGAACCAACCAAAATCTATCAGCCTTCTTATTTGTCTATCAACAATGAAGTCGAGGAAAAGACAATATCAATTTGGCATGTGCTTCCTGATGACAAGGTAAATTATTCAATTATTAACATGGCAGCATTAGTCATGAAGGACCTTACACTCTTCCAGTATTTACACATTCCAGCAATTGTCTGCATCAGTTAAAAAGAAATAACTTGACCATGTTTCTGCCTTGGCACAAACACATTCTGTTATTATAAAGTTTGTTACATTTCAATTATGAATTTTCCTCAGATAATAAAATATAAATGAATGACTTGGATTTTGATTATAGATAGCCTAACCATTCAGAGTGTACTCAGAATTGGACTATTTCTGTTTTGTAAATTCATGCTAAAAATTAAATTATTCTCCAAACAACTAGTGCTTAAAATATGTGATATAAAATATGCATGTCTTAATTTTAGGGAGCCTAGCAGAATAATGCCACTTTTAATCTTAATGATACCATCCTGGTTATCCTTGCATTTAGCTGTTTGGGTATCTAAGTAGTTGCTAAATCTCAGATTAGCCACTGACTCAATGTGCCATGTGCAAAGTGAGCTGGGCTGTGCCACCACTTATTCCTGGAAGGATCTTGAATGTGTTCATTTCCGCTCATGGCTGTCATATGGGTAAACCTTTCCACTTCTATATTCATCGGTTTTCGTGCATGTACAAATCATCCTACTATTTTTAAAAAATGGAAACGTTTTAGGATCTAACTTTAGTCCACAGGATAAACCACAGAAATGAGAGCAGTCTTATGGAAAAATAGTTCATTTATTTTTTCTTGTAATTGTTTTCCAAAATGTCCTTATATTTTCTTTAAACATTATGCATTCGTATATCCATTCAACAAATGTTTATTGAGACTTACTCTAAGTCAGGCACTGTTAGACTCTGTGGAAACAGCTTTGTACAAAATAAGTGAAATTCTGCCCTCAGAGTACTTACTTTCTACTCGGGGAAGCAATTAACCAATAAATTAGAGATATAGTTATATGCAGTAACAATACGGGAGAAACAAAGCAGGAGATGGAATCAAGAAGTACATTTTGGGAGTATGGGGTTGCAATTTTTTAAAATGTAGGCTTTGAGTCAACAGTCCTTGGTTCAAATACTGTTGCTGCCCTTGGGCAACTTGGCTTATCCAAGCTACGATGTCCTCATCTGTAGACTGTCATAATAATAATAATAACGTCCACCTCAAAAGGCTGTGAAAGTTAAATGAAATAATGTAGGCAGAGTGTATTTCACAGAGCCTGGCAGATAATAAATACTCAATATATTTTAACAACAGCAATGACAACAATAATAAAATCACTGCAGTGTATGTATTACATAAACTAAACTCTTAAGTTTGAAACCCGAGAATTTAACCCTGCTTTGCTTTTTAAATTGCAAGGGAGTAATCACTTGGGAGATTGGTGTTCTATTAGAGTGCATCAGAATTATCTGCAGTACCCTGGACCCCAAGAAACCTACTGAGTAGGAATCTTTTATGCCTAGGGAAGCTTAAACACATGCACTTTTATGAAGCTCTATCTGTGATTCTGATGTGCAGCCATGGTTGGGAACAACTTTAATAGAGGGTGTAGGCATACTAAATTACTCTATTGTAGTAGCTGAAGAAGCTTCATCACATCCTTGACTTTATTGTTAAGCTGGCTCCTGGAGATGGCGCTTTTCAAAGTGTGGTTCCCTGGAACACCAGCATTAGAGTCACCCAAGGAGCTGGTTTAAAAATGCAGATTCTTGACCAGGCGCAGTGGCTCAAGCCTGTAATCTCATCACTTTGGGAGGCTGAGGTGAGGGGATTGCCTGAGCCCATGGGTTCAAAAACAGCCTGGGCAACTTGGTGAGACCTCATCTCCATAATTTAAAAAAAAAATGCCAGGCGTGGTAGTGTGTGTGTAGCTACTTGGAAGGCTGAGGCAGAAGGATCACCAGAGCCCAGCAGGTCAACACTGAGGTGGCTGTGAGCATGCCACTGCACTCCAGCCTGGGCAACAGAGCGAGACTCCAACTCAAAAAATAATAATAATAAAATGCAGATTCCTAATCTGCCTTTCAGACCTACTGAGAAGAGTCTCAGAATTCACAAATGTGAACTACCATCTCAGGAAGTTCAACAGAAAAATCAACACAGCATGTCTATAATCTAGCAAGAAAAATGTCCTGTGCTCTGATATATTCAAGTCAACTGGGACAGATCCTTCCCAGATGTCAATTATGGCCAGACCCTGTGACCTCTATTGGAGTGGCAAGAAGTCACCTGTCCTAGTGCCAGAGTTTCTAGAAAAGGCAGTGTCTTGTATTTAAAGCAAGTAGATAGATACTGAACATTACCCAGAATGCATTTTTATTTATATTTTAAGTTATTATATGTTTAGATAAAGTTGGTCACCCTAAGTGTTGTAACTTAGTATTTTAGCAGGCACACTGGATGTTGGTAACTTGAAATTACACAATAAGCATGGAGAAAAACCATCCCTTCTCACATTCTCCACACAAAATCTATCTAGTAGCATTGAGGAACACCTAGTAGCGTCTTTCAGAACTGTGATCTTTCTCAGATCCCAGTTTGTGAAACGCTGTCCTAGCTGACACTTTTACAAGACAGGTTGGGACTGACTGCACCATAATTTTTTTTAGAGATATGGAGTACAATTCAGGATTAGGTACCTAAGTGGTCATCATACAGGTGCATTTGGTCCTCACTTCACCTGTTTTAGGATCAGACACCCTTATTAATGTTATGTGCCCCCCCCCCAGAGGTGACACACAACTGCCAATCCCTTTCATGTAGTATTATGATAAATGTTCTGGGCTCACTTATAGGTGAGAACGTGTGGTACTCAGTTCTTTGTTTCTGTGACAGATCACTGAGTACGATAGACTCTAAATTCACCCGCTGCACCAGAATTTTCGAACCACTCCACGAATAGATTGTGGTAACTTAAGGACCTTTACCCAACAAGCTTCCAATTACACATGCCAGTATTTGCCAAGATTAGCAGAGTCAGAAACTTGGTTCTTTTTCATTACTGTGAGTGCCAGTTATACAGATAAGTACTTGAAAATGTCACTTAAGATACTGACTTATTCATACCAGAAAACTTTCTTGATAACAAACTCTTATGATAGGCTTTTCAGCTAAGATATAGCTTCCCCTGATACTCACTTTTGAGGTGAAGTGATAAAGGAAAGACTGAAAGAAGTCATTGGTCCTGCAAACCCCACCAGCAGTATTTCCAGCATGTACGTTAAAGATACATCTCTCAGAGTAAAGCACTGTTGCAGTGATAGTAGTACAAATCAACTTATCAGCTTTCTTGAGTTTTGTGGACTCTGGGATGCTGCTGGCATATGGAGAAGTCCATGTGGGCTCTTGGTCTGTGAGGAAGACCAGCGTGGTAGGGAGTCCTTAAAGAAGGCTTCCTCAAGGGAGTAGACCCTGAACTTGGACAGCGGACTAGAAGAGATAAAGGAACAAGGGGAGACAAACTAGGTTAGAAGAGTAAGAGAGGAAGAATTCCAACCAAGACACCAAAGTGAAAGTGAGCATGGGATGTTCAGGGAGGCCTGACTTGACTCACAAGGGGAACCATGTTGAGGGTGGTGGGAGCTATAGTTGGGTAGGGAGGATAATATGAAACTCAAAGCGTTATATGAGCTGGGAAGAATTGAAACGTGTTGGTAGAAGACAGGACATCACTGAAGTTTCTAAAAATCTGAGAGCTGGCATGAAGGGCAGAATATAGTACTAGGTTAGAACCCAGGTGAGCAT
This sequence comes from Carlito syrichta, assembly GCF_000164805.1. Taxonomy (NCBI): domain Eukaryota; kingdom Metazoa; phylum Chordata; class Mammalia; order Primates; family Tarsiidae; genus Carlito; species Carlito syrichta. The sequence continues at coordinate 726,972 of NW_007233347.1, read as the reverse complement.
CAAACCATATAAGTGTGAAGATTGATGTTATCTGTCATGTGTTTTGTGACCTGGGCAATCTGTGTAAACTTCTCATGCTTTTGTTTCCATATACGTAAAAGGAGAATAACATCAGTTGTGAGGATTGAGAGAATTAATGGAAATCATTAGTCCAGCGCTAAATGGCATGGATCACGTGCTCCATAGTTAAAATTATATGATACCTGTATCATTTATCTGACCTTGACATTAGAGTTCTGAAGTCTTGGACTCTGAAAGGTCACAGAGAAGACTGTTAGAGGAATAAGCTATGCCAGGTCTAATGACTCAAGGCTGTAATCCTAGCATTTTGGGAGGCTGAGGCGAGAGGACTGCCTGAGCTCAGGGGTTCAAGACCAGCCTGGGTAACTTGGTAAGACCTTCTCTCTATAATAAATCAAAAAATAAGCCGGCTATCATAGCGTGCGCCTGTAGTTCCAGCTACTTGGAAGGCTGAGGCAGAAGGATTGCCTGAACCCAGCAGGTCGAGGCTGCGGTGGCCATGAGCATGCCAATGCACTCTATTCAGAGTGACAGAGTGAGACTCCAACTCAAAAAAAAAAAAAAAAAGAACTGGCTAGATACAAGACAGGTAGAAATACTTTAGAGTGGGACAATGTGATTGTGACCACAAAGGGACATGTCATTTGGAAAGAAAAATGTATGATTCAATCACCAATTAAGACGAGGAATTAAAAAGAAGAAATAAGTGTAAGGTGACCCAAATTTTGATTGCAATGATAACAGCGGTAAGATAATTAGAAGGAAAATCTGAGTTGTAGAAGAATCATAAGAAATTTCGTTTTGGACTGTTTAGTTGGGACTGATGCCATGACTCCAAGTGGACTCATCCAGTGACAAAAATGGAAAGAATCAATATAACTGTCGATATACACGTTATTAACTTTGCTTCAAAATGCAGCACCTTTATTTGCATTGTTTTGCATGTATGTAAGTATGTGTATGCCAAGCTAAAATATGGTAAATCCCCAGCCGAAACTACAAAAACTGGGAGATGTTAGGAGACATGAACATACGGATAGGAGGGAAAGACTGGGAGAGGAGATTTTCAAAAGCTTGATTGGAAAGAGCAAGGTTATTCAAGGACACTTGGAAACAGAATGGGGCTAAAGGAATTAGCGATTAGCAAGGCCCAGAGAATGAATGGAGAGCCAGGAGAATTTGGAAGACAGAAAACGAACAGAGAGTAAGCCAGAGAGTTTTGGAAAACGAATACTATTTCCAGCTATTTGTTATTGTTTTCTCCTTCCTGGAAGTTCTTCACTCAGTAAAGTGAGCCTTGTGCTGATTCTCTTGTGTTTTGTGACCATTGTAGAGGTAATTATGTAAGACATAGTTTATGCTAAGAAATAAATATGTTAGGATACATATTAGGCAATAAATGAGTACATTAAGAAGAGTTACAGATTTAGGCTGTGAATTGTCCAGTTTCAATTTTCACCATCTTTTGATCACAAGGAATTACATTTGCATTGTTCCCATTCCCTTTAGAACTAAGAGTTCTCTTATTCAAAAGCTGAAGATCTTTCATATTGGTTTCCATTCTAATGTATGTCAATTTCTTTGAGAACCCTCATTTTAGCCACAGTGTATCATATTCATTACCACTGCCATTTTTTTCTATTTTTTAAAAATAGAAGTGGTAAAATTGGAAGGAGGACAAGCAATAAAAATAAGAAAACTTACTATTACCAGGTTAGTCTAAAACAACGGTAAAAAACTATAATTAAATTCAGATAAGCAACTAGCTTAATGTCTTATGTTAAACAGGAAATGGGTCGTTTTTGTCAAAGAATGTTTTAAGTTTTTTCCCCTAAAAGTAGAACAGAGAATGTTGCTTTTCATTTATCATATTTATTTTTTGACTCACTCCTTTCAGATTTTCACTCTGAAATTTAGAATGACCAGTTTTATGAACTCATATTTACTTTATACTGCAATTTAAAAAAGTGTAAGCATATTATATACCAAGTGCCAATTCCCAGGGACTCTTAGAGAGATACACTACATTTAGGGACAAAATCTTTTACAAATCTCCCTTTGTCCAGTGGGTGGTTGTTGCTTAAAGTATGTGCGTACTTGAAGAAGGTCTGCATGTATATAATGAAAGGAAAACCTAGATTGAGCAAGAGTGAAGTTATTTGTAAGATATTTTAAATGCCTACATAGAATCCCTCCTTTCCCCCTTTTAGGTTGAAGTTTAGGCACCCCTGGTCCATCTGGTAGCTTATCAAGCCTTATCCCCTCCCTCACTCCAGCTCCAGGCAACGATCCCTCAGAGAAGATTTAGGAAATTTATGAGGGAAACATCTTTTTCCCCAGATTCTACATTAAGAGGATATGTTGCCCTCTTCCACTAAGGATGCTTTCTGCCACAAGACTCCCAGTTAAAAGCAGCTTAAATAATAAGGAAATGGTATCTCATATTACAAGAAATTCTGAAATGGGGTCACTCTGAAGGTGATTTCAGAGTCAGAATTCTAAGTTGGCTTCTCTGTATACTCTTGGTTTTCCTCTCATGGTCTTAAATAGCTGTTCCAAGCATCACCTCACACAGACAAGCATCCCAGAGGAGGGTCAGGCCCTTTCTTTTATACTAAAGTTGCTTCCCGTGACCCTGCCCAAACCAGCAAAGGAAAGAGACTTATCATGCAATTTAGGCTAATTAATTTCACCATCCCTAAACATTGCCACCTGAACTTGGGAAAAATTCATTTTTTATTAGCAAAGTCCATTCCTTCCTCCCTTATCACAGTCTAATGCTGCCACCTTAAGTCAGGACAGTATTAACTTCAGTTCCTATTCTTGCCCTAACTGAGGCACGGGATCTAAGGTGACCAGTTCCTAGAAGACAGTGCTTGTGCTGATTAAATTAGGTTGAGTGTTGGTTTGGGGCCTGCTGGGCCTAATTATCTCTCCAGCTCTGCTTCTGGCCCTGCCTTTTTTCAATTCCCGGACAAGTCCCACGAGCCTTTTTAAACGACCTGTTGCTTGGTAGCTCATCAGCGCCTCCGTTTGGTGGGTCTCACTAGCAGGTAGGTGGAGGGGGAAGCCTTCCAGTCATTCCATTTCAGGCCCTGGGCTTTCCATCACTGAAACGGTACGTTCCCTGGCAGCACTGGCAACCTTTCAGGAACCTAGTCTTGTGGAAATGCTCCGGTTTCTTTCCTGCAAAACCACCCCAATCAATCTGGAAAATCTGTCCTTGGCTGCTCTCAGAACAGGGCTGATGGAAGTTGGATTTTGCTAGTGCAGTCTTGTTGGAGTGTTGCCAGCGCTGCCAGTTGCGGCACCCAGGGGCTGGTTTGCACACTGCCCACCAGCTGTACACTCGCCGCATACCCGCTGATCCTGGACATCGTCTTGGAAAACAGCTCAGTTGTAGGTTCTGAGAATAAGGCTGCGTTGTACGCAAGTAGTGTACAGGTAACAGCTGCAGCTCCTGGATCACATATATATTTAGAAGTTCGCCTGAGGCCAGCAGGATTTAGAAGCAACTTGCCAAATTACCAGCTGAGGCTGCAGGCTGCTATTTTAATTTTATTCCCTTTGCACACTGGTTAAAAGAGCCACATGCCACGAGCACCTTTTAATGGGTCTTCCCTCTCTGGACTTCATGCACATCAAAACTTGCTGTGTGTCAATTCAGGTCACATCCATCCCTGTGGCCTACTGATGTGCATTGAAACTAGTTTTTTTAGTAAATCTACATCCAACTTGAGAGGGTCTATTTTTATGTTAGGTTGCATGGTCCTAGCAAAGACCTAACATAAACTGTGGCTTTTTTAGTTGCTTTGATCAAAAGGAGAATCTGGGCCCCCTCAGAGATACAAGGCTTTGTTTCCCATTTTATTAATCCAGGCAAGACCTCGGCCTCCTGGCAGTGGGTGGGTAAGAGCTTGCTTTACTGGTTGTTTTACAGAATTGAATTTCAGTGTAAATTTATTACCGTACAATTCGTGCTAACTTAGACACATGTATCAACTCCTTTATTTCTGTAGAAATATTTATGCCATTAATTTTATATTATTGTCAGACACTTTTAAAGGAATATGATTCATCTGATAATTTACTTAATTTAGGGACATATGAGTTTGATCATTTTTACTTAGCTTTAGTAATAAACTCAAGGAATATCCTGTGACGTGGAAGCAGCTAAAGGAAAAAGAAATTTCAAAAATAATGAAAATATTTTAAAATTAAAAAATAATAAACTGAAGAAATAAATTTCTACTTTTTTTTCTCCTGGCCCTGCAAATCACTCATATTTATGGTATAACAATCAGATTTTTGTATATTCAACTTTTGTTGGCATATTGAATTTTGCACAAATTAGGTCACAACACCTTGTAGCCATGGTGGACACTACACACGTGTACAGACACACACATACTTGCTCTACTGGTTCCTAAAGAAATAAGACCAAAGCTTTATTTGGAAATTTTAAAGAGTGCCAAGATTTTATTCAAATTACTGTTTTTCTTTCTGAGAAAAGAAAGGTTGCCTGATTATAATAATCGAATTGCCCAGGCCACTGAGTTTTTTACTTACAAATTAATGCATAACAGTCATTACTAGATATCAAGTTTTAGAATTTAATGAGAATAATTCTCCTTGGCTCTTTTGGAAGCTTCTTTATGGAAGTACAGGAATTGTAGAGTAAACATTACTATTGTGGTTTGAGAATGAATTTCAGCCTCCGTCAGATAATTTTTTCATGAAGAATAAAGCACTAGGAAAAAGGACTTTGTATATTAGTTAAAAAATAATCAAAGAAAATCATTATGTTATTTTCCATTTGGATAACTCAATATTTTTTGTTGTTGCTGTTCTTTTTCTGTGTTCTAGAAAGGTATACATGAATGGAATTTTAGTGCTGCTTCTGTCAGGGGAGTGAGGTAAGTTTCCTTGCCACTTTTTGTTTACTTAAAAGACATGTTTTTGGAATAGTCACGGCCTGGATGGGATGTTTAATCATGATTTCAAAATGCAAAGAATGTCAAGAATTTTTTCATCGGTGGATGTGCTCAAACTCCTTCAATCTCACTGTCTCCATCTTGAAAAGATTTGCAACAGAATGTTCACTGTTGGTTGAACTGATCCTGTGTGTGTCACCTACTTAAAATATGGTGACTGTAGGGTGAATGTGAACTATGGACCAGATTCAAAATGTAAATAAAGCTAAGTGTATGGCAGTCCTCTGTAGCTGGCAGAGATGTTGGTTTATGTTATAGGATGGTTTTCTGTTCTTTTGATATACCAGGAACTAATCTCCCCTTGAATGGATCCAAAGTACATATGCCATCTCCCAGTTTGTGTCCTGCAGCTAATATTAATGACATGAGATTATAGGAAATCCATTATTTAATTTTTTGCCTAAGGTCACTGTTACTGCACTATTCTTGAGATTACAGAAGTGGTTGAGTTTGGTTGAGTTCTGACTGCTATCATGCCAATGGCTCAGAAAATGCCATTTTTTGGAATTTAGAAATAAGACCTTTTTTTAGACTCAAGAGTCAATGATTAAGTGTTTAAATACGTGTTCTACAGAACCTCATGCTAGACAAACTCCTTCAAATTTCAAACCAGATTAGTTGTGCTTACTACTATTTATTCCCACTTAATAGCCATGAGAGACAATAGATTTCTGCAAGCCAGTTAGTTGTACAATATTCTGTTGCTTTTGGGATAGGAGTAGTTGGTTTTGTTAGAGCATGAATTGGTAGAGTAGTCTGAGTCACTAATAATTGGCATTTGCCTGGTAAAACTACCTGTTACCTCATGAATGATCTGAACAGAAACAAGCAAGATTATGGACTGACTCATTGTATATCTTTCAATCAATACCTTCTCAAATAAAGCTGTACTCTCTTAACAATTAATTTTTAAAACCAGTCATTAGTAAGGCACTCGTTATTTATTGCTGCATTCTTAAAGCGATCCATTTAGAAAAGCATGGTAGATGTACATTTTACTTTATCATATCTGTTCTTCAGTGAATTAATTTTCTTTAATTAGGTGTGGTGACCCTACATAGCAGGTGTGATTTATGACATATACATAGACTGGCTGCATCTGGCTAGCGCTGGTTTATGTGTTGAGAAACTTGAGTTCTAAACTGTGATTTCAAAGAGACCTAACATTTTCTGTCTTCCTCTTCCATAAAGAAAAGAGGACTAGCCATGGAAAAAAAACCCAACTAGGTCAACAGTATGTCTTGCCTCACCTCAGAACTTGCTCGGCTCAAGCCAATAGGCATTTATTGAGCACCAGCTATGTGTCAAATGTTGAGTCCTATTCTGCCAAAGATGCAAAAATGTTGAAGACATGAACTCCTCTCTTGAAGAACTCACAGCCCAGCAGGGAGAAGAACAGACACTTAACAACTGATGAGAGATACAGTGTGAGATTAGTGCTGAGAGAAGCCTATTCAGAGAACAGAAATGCAAAGGGAGTCTTTCTGTTTAGGGTAGAAGTAGGATTGGGAAAGAGGGTTAAGATTTAAGCTATGCCTTAAATAGTGAATAGAATTTCTTTTAAAAGTCAAAAATGATGCTCATTCCAAATTCGAACAGCAGGTATGAAAACATAGAATAAGAGTTGGCAAACTGTGACCCATGGGCCAAATCTGGCCCACTGCCTGTACTTGCCAATAAAGTTTTACTGGAACACAACCATGTTCATTCCTTTATGGATTATCAAAGACTACTTTCATGCTCCAACAGTAGAATTGTGTCATTTGGCCTGAAAAACCTAAAATATTTTACTATCTGGCCCACCACAGAAAACGTTTGCCAAACTCTGGCATAAAAAGAGTATGGCCTAGCTGGCCAACTCATAATTACTTCATATTACTTGAAATAAACCACTTGATGAGTCCAAACCAAGTGCTGTTCACATTTCTTCACTCCTCTAAAATCTCGATAACTAATGAGGTACTTTTTACTACCTCCCCAAATTGTCTTCCTAGTTTTGGAATCATTTCATTGTTCTACAGATCCCATGAGGCGAGAAACACCAAAGTCAGCCAGCCGACTGATATTTATGCTTCTCCTCCCAGCAGACAGCTTAGTGTTATAGTAGGCAGGACACCCTTTTTTTTTTTTTTTTTTTGAGTCGGAGTCTCACTCCATCGCCCAAGCTGGAGTGCCATGGCACACTCACGGCCACCCCAGTGTCGACCTGCTGGGCTCTAGTGATCCTTCCGCCTCAGCCTTCCAAGTAGCCGGTACTACAAAGCCCCTGGCTAAGTTGCCTGGGCTGGTCTCAAACCCTGGACTCGGGCAATCCACTCGCCTTGGCCTCCCAAAGTGCTGGAATTACAGACTGAGCCATTGAACCCAGCCAGGACACACTTTCTATGCATGTCAAAGGGACTTGTGGTGTGTGTGTGCTTACAACACCCAGAGCTGCCCTATCCTGCAGATAGGAGTAGGAATTCAATTCTGAGAATAAGAAATAATTTTAGTGTTGTGGTTAAGGGATTATCACTTTTTAAAGCACTATTTATAACTTTTTATGATAAACTATATTGATATCACAAGTGGGATTGAATTTTATAAGTATTTCTTGTTTATCATGGAACCATAGAAACAGTGATATTTCCCTGAATAATGCTTTTCCTGTTTGTTTCAGTATTTCTAAATTTGAAGAACGATGCTGTTTTCTTTATGTGCTTCACAATTCTGATGACTTCCAAATCTATTTCTGCACAGAACTTCATTGTAAAAAGTACGTATTACTCCTTATGTGTGAAAAAGACTGTTCTTACCTGGTTATTGCTTTCAGCCAATGAGTGGCTGTGTAGTCCCTGCAAATAATTCATGGTTATATAATTATATCAATATATATTTGGGTGAATATTTTCTAATTATGTGCTATGTTTAGCAGTCAGGGACTTTTTTTTAGGTTCTCTTTAATAAATCAAGCTTTTTCTTAGTCACAATGTATATCCCCAGAGATAAAACATTAACTGAGACTTACTGGTTAGTTGTTAAAAATTATTCCTCCATCCAAAAGTGCTTGCTTATTTGATATAACTGCCAAAATTTTCATTCTCAAATTCTTTTGAATAATCTGACTATTGTCTATAATAATGACTCCTATTGGAATCACCTTGTGAACTTTATAAAATTACTTGGGCTTCACCCCACACTAATTATATTGGATGGTCTGGTGGGTGCACAGCCTGAGTTAAAAGTCAGTGATCTGATCTCCGCCAATAAAAGAGAGAATCCAAAAATCCATGGACTACATTGTATTGGATTGAGGCATAAGTTCATAGTGTTTTTCACTTGCCCATTAAATGCAAGTGTTGCCTTAGGTATGTTTCTCTTGGGCTGATAATTGAATACTTCCTATTTCTTTAGAACACTGTCTGTGAGTGACAATTTAGAACCCAAAGTGTAGGTGAAGGTTAGTTTGGACTCAAAATTTTGCTAGAAGGTTGTTCTTATTCAAATAATTACTATTTGATGCCATTACAAATGACTGATATGCTAGTTACAATATACAGTCATTCATTTTTGTCTTGGTACAAAAAAAGTGTGCTTATTAAATCCATAATTCTTGACTAGAGTTTTTTATTATCATAAAACATATTTGAAAAAAAACTTGAAAATAAAAGATCCCTCGCACTTATGTAGTCTAATATTCTACTCATACTTAAATCTCAAGGCTATTGATTTGTTTCCTGATAATTATAGTTAATATTTATTACATGCTTATCCCAGAACTATGTTTATTTTAATCTTCAAAGAAGCCCTATTAGGTGAGTAGTATTAATATCTTCATTGAAAAGAGTCATAGAGTCTTGGAGAGTTTAGCCTAAAATAATACAGTCAATAAGCATAAAAAAATCTGGGAATTGAATCAGGCATAGGTGATTTCAGAATCCATGCTTCTAAAAATCACACCATGCTGCAATCCCACTGTGTTATTTTCTGCTTAGTGATGTTCAGATTGAACAGTTTTGTATGAGTGACTGATGCAAGGCTTTATTCCTGATCTTAAAGCTTATCTTTAAAGCCAGATTTTTTTTTTAAGTTCTTTCACTTTCTTCTTCCTCTTGGTTGAACTTGCTTTAATTTGTCTCTAACTCTTTATGCTATTTTTTTATTTTTAATTTTATTTTTGTATTTTTATCTCAACAGTTTTCGGGGATGCAAATAGTTTTTTGGTTACATGGTTGCATTGTAGAGTGGCAAAGAAGTCTGGGCTTTAAGTATACTCACCACTTCCACCTGTGCACACTGTACCTGATAGGTGATGTTTTTGTCCCTCCACCCTTTCCTCCCTCCCCCTTCTGAGTCTTCAATGTCCATTGTACCACTCCCTATGCCTTTGTAGATCCTTAGTTTAACTCCCACTTATAAGCGAAAACATGTGATGTTTGGTTTTCTGTTCCCTTATTAGTTCAGTTAGGGTGATGTTTTCCAATTCCACCCAAGTGGTTGCAAAAGCCGTTATTTCATTCTTTTCGTTGGCCCAATAGTCATTATGCTACTTAATCTTCATTACAGCAAACTAGTGTTTCAATCAGGTTTGGGGCTTTTTCTTTCTTGTCATGGACCTCCAAGAAATGTGGAGAGAGAAAGGAAGCGTGAGGGAGTACACACAACATGTGAATTCTGTAAATAGGTTCTAAACTCCAAATTAGACTTTGTTCATTATCATGACATTTCCAATGGCCTAAACAGTTCTTTTTCTTTTTTTCTTTTTTTTAAAGATGGGGTCTCACTATGTTGCCCAGGCTGGTCTTAAACTCCTGGTCTCAAGCGATCCTCCCACTTCAGTTTCCAAAAGTGCTGGAATTATAGATGTGAACTACTGTGCCTAGTCTGAGAACAGTTCTTGATCCTGGCAGATACCCAATTAGTATTTGATGAATGGGCAGATGGATAAAATGAGGTGCAAAAATAGGGAGGCAAGTTTTGCATTGTCTTAGGTAAACTTTTCTTGCCACGCCATAGCTGGCTTTTCCTTTGGGTTGACACTGCATAGCATGACCCAACTATGAGGTCAGCAGTGCTTGTTCATAGTGCTTTCCCAGTTTTATGTCTGTGAGCCATTAGCAGTCCCTCTGAATGGACTAGTCATAGGGGTGGGAACAGTTCTGTTTCTTGCTGTAATTATGTTGCTTGGCTTTGAAATGGCCTCCAGAAAAAAGCTTTTACAAGAAGAGTACCCGGGGAAAAAACATTTACTTTGTCACATAAAAAGAGATGGCTTAAGCCGGGCTTGGTGGCTCAGCCTGTAATCCCGCGCCTTTGGGAGGCTGAGGTGAGTGGGTTGCCTGAGCCCATGGGTTCGAGACCGACCTGGGCAGCGAGACCTCATCTCTACAATAAATCAAAAAATCAGCCGGGCGTGGTAGTGCATGCCTGTAATTCCGGCTACCTAGAAGGCTGAGGCTGAAGGATTGTCGGAGCCCAGCAGGTCGAGGCTGCCGTGGCCGGGAGCGGCCACTACACTCCAGTCTGGGCGACAGAGTGAGACTCCAACTCAAAAAAAAAAAAAAAGAGATGGCTTCTATAACCAATGTGTATACAGTCAGTCCTTCATGCCCCCAAATTTCACATCTGCAGATTCAACCAACTGTAGACCAAAAATATTTGGAAAAAAAAAAATAAGAAAACGGCAATACAACAGTTTTAAAAATACAAATAAAGAATAATACAGTGTAACAACTATATACATAGTCGTTATACTGTATTAGATATTATAAGTAAGCTAGAGATGATTTAATGTATACAGAAGGATATAGTGCCTAGGTTATATGCAAATACTATGCCATTTTATATAAGGAAGTTGAGCATCCTTGGAATTTGGAATCTGGGGTGTCCTGGAACCAATCCCTCATGAATACCAAGGCACAACTGTATAAGCCACACGGTCCTCATTTGCATCACTATTTTACAGACTGTATTTATGGGATCTTGCATAAGTGATATCAAGGTTCTCAGGCAGAAGATTTAGAAACTGAGATCAAATGTTGTAGTGGCCATTACCGTATTAAATAGTCACCTCAGAATTTACAGTCACTGTTTCAGAATATAGGTATTTTTGTTGTGTCCGATTTTAAATAATAATATTAACAGCAGAAAAAGAATACTAGCTAATATTTAGTGAGTACATTGTACAAGTTATTACCTCAAGTCATCTTCACAACAACCTAGGAGATAGGTACCTGTATGTTCCCCATTTTATAATTAAGGGGTAAGGTTCAGAGAGGTGGAGGAGCTTGCCCAAGATCACACAGATACTAATAATCTTGGTCTGATATCTAAGTCCACATTCTTCATATTTCTGTGGCCCGTCTAGACTCATTGTTCTAATTTGGCGGTATGCTGTATTATGTTACTATTATTTGAAGAGCAGCATTGGGTCAGAACTTTCTAGACAATCGCACCAACCTGTGTTTTCCTCTTGAAAAATCAGATTTTTTTTACACGGATTCTGATACTGTGTTTATTGCCTGAATCTAAAGACTCTCTTGGCTCTCGGTTTTTGTTCTGAACTCACTTTGGGATGCACTTGCTTATACGTAATAGTGTATGTATGTTGTAAATACTCACATGCCAATTTGCATTGTAGGTTTTTCGAAATGGTGAACACCATCACTGAAGAGAAGGGGAGAGGCACGGAGGAAGGAGACTGTGAAAATGACTCCCTGGAGGTAATGACTTAGGTTTTGGGGTTCACTTTCCTGAATTTTTCTATGACTGATTTTTTTGAAACAAACTCTTTAAAGCTTTACTGAGGGAGGACATGGGATGGGCTTATGAGTGAGTGAGTGGTAGTGAGGGGTGGGGGTGGGGGTTCAGCTAGAGTCTGCAAGCTTTCCCCTGGCATTAAAAGCAACTTCTGCAATTCCTTTGGGAAAATAGGACTTAAAAGCAAACATCAGAGAACTCTTATTCAGCAGTCCTGGAGTTTACTATCTTACTTACCTGATAGTAACTATGCTTTATCTATGAAGGTGTTGATTACCCCCAAGGCCTGGGCCACAGTGCCCTTACACATTTTCTGTTCTCCTCTGAGATATATGCAATTCAGACAAACAAAATTCAGTGAGGACCCTAGATGATAGAAACCTTTGTGGCCCACATTCATAGACTACACAAAGAGCCTAAAACCATGGTATTGGAATTAAGAGAGAAAGGAGTAAGAATCACCCCAAATGTAGTTCCTGTCAGCCAGAATCCTTTAACGTATGTCTCATGGACACAGTAAACAGTGGATACCTACTTTTTGTTTGTGTCCATTTTCTCCACCATGTCTACTGTGCAAAGAAGAGTCTTCCACCTCTTCAAGGACCGATGCTGGAGTTTTTCCAGAGTGCTAACTCTAGCACCCCAGTATCTTCAGTGTCTGAAAGATGCTCTGGGCATGACAGAGGCAGACTCCCGGTATTTGACCTGGGACGAAACTCTGGCCGGTGTCTTAGTTCATTGGGTTGCTGTAACAAAATACCATAAACTGGGTGGCTTATAAACAACAGAAAATTATTTCTCACAGATCTTGAGACTGGGAAGTCCAAGATCAAGGTGTCAGTAGATACAGTGTCTGGAGAGGACCTGCTCCTCATATGCAGTGCCCTCTTTTTGCATTCTCTCATGGTGCAAGTGACTAGCTATCTCTCTGGGGTCTTTTTTTATAAGGCCATAACGATATTTATGAGGACTCCCAATGCCTCACCTCCTAATATTATCACCTTAGGGGTTATGATTTTAACATATGAATTTTGAGAGGGCACAAATATTCAGTCCATAGCACCAAGCCATACTGAAAATTACATTTTTTGTGTTAAAGTGAAATTGGAGAAACTATAGATCACCGGTCTAAGTGGTATGTTTATTTATTAGATCACTTTGATAACGTCATCTCTACTTTAACATTTTTGTAAAAAAACATTGAATCAGTAAAGTAATAGTTGAGGAAAAATTTTAATATAATAGCCAATTGTTAACCCTGCCTGTAGTAAGTTGTATAATTATCTAGTAGTTGTATAGCTTTGGTATTCTTTGGGAAGCCTACGTCTCTTTAATTAAAGTCACAATGATAGACCTAATTTGAAAAAAATTTTTTTTACCTTAGGCATTAACTTGCTTTCTATAGAAGTAACAATATTTCTTATTTGTAAACGTTTTATATTTTATAATTTTATATTTTCTTATTCAAGTGACTGTGTTAAGAATCAGCTCTCTTGACACCTACTTCAAATCTCTTATAATTATCTTTTACCTCTGTTTTTATTTGTGCTAAATTTAGTATCATTTGATACACAGCAATTGCCAGGATAAAAGGTAAAGAGAGCAGTTAAAGCCTTACTGAAGGAAGGGTGGGGTGGGGATTTCATGAGAATGAAACAGTTCTATCAGTATTATAAAGTTATAAAGATGATAGACTGGAAAATGTCAATAAAGTCTTCTACAATATCATACATTTCTGGCTTTTTTTTTCTTTTTTAACCAGTAATATCTATCCTTTGTTTCATACTCTCATTTGAGGAACTACATGCATCTTACCAAAAACAGGCATAGTCTAACCAGGCTCTGGTAACCCTTTTAGACAACACTAGTCTTGTTTCATAACTGACTGACTCAACAACCTGGGGGCCCTATTCTGAAATCTATGTTACTTTAACCATATGCAAAGCCTAACCCAGCATTAATTGCCTTAGAATGTATGATGAATTTGGCCAGCTGACTTTTCTTTTTTGTTTTTCAATTCAATTTAATTTTTTTAATGTTAAAGTTGTGGGGTACAATTCAGGGTTAGGTATACAAATGGTTACTGTGTGTGGAGGTAAAGTTTGGGCCCCACTTCATCTGGTTTGAGATCAGGTACCCTTATTGATGAGGCGTGCCCCCCTCCCTCCCCTGGCAGTTTCCCACTACTGCCAATCCCTTTCTTATAGTTTTATGATAATTGTTCAGGGTTTGCTTATGAGTGAGACCATGTGGTACTCAGTTATTTGTTTCTATGATAGATCACTCAGTATTATAGACTCTAAGTCCATCCAAGTTGCTGCGAAGTTCATAATTTTGTCCTTCTTTATGGCTGTGTAATATTCATTGTATATGTGCCACATTTTAAAAAATTTGGTCCTCTTTCGATGGGCAGCATGGTTGGTTCCATGTTTTTGCTCTTGTGAATAATGCTGCAACAAACGTGCGTGTGCAGGTATCTTTTTTATAGAGTGATTTGAGTTCTTCTGGGTATATTCCCCAAAGAAGGATTGCAGGGTCATATGGAAGGTCAATTTTTAGATCTTTTAGGAATCACCAAACTGTTCTTCTCAGAGGCTGTGCTAGTTTACACTCCCACCAACAGTGTAGACATCTTCCCCTTTCCCTGCATCCTCTCCAACATCTGTTGTTTTTTGAGTTATTGATGAAGTCAGCTGATTTTTCTAAGTCTCAGGCTCCTATCATGTTAAGGGGATGTGGGGTAGATGACTTTTCAAAGAGCTAGCAGGGGGATTCAGATCCAGATCCCCTAATCTGTATGCAGTGCATATGGGATGGGTTTTGTGAGAGACCCTTTCTGATTAGGCAATTCTATGGCAAGCTCTGTGAACTCTCTCACCAACTGAATAAGGAAGGAAATACTAATATCCTGAGGGTTGAAGTAGGTGTCTACCGACCTCACTAAAAAGAGCTTATACAGTCTTGCTCTGACTTATCAAAGTGATCCTAACTTGTTGCCCTTCTCAGCTAAGTGCAGGGATATTATTCTTTTTATGTTGCTTCTATCCTTTGTACTGCATTAAAATGATTTAAAGTTTCCAAATGGCTCCTACAGTATCCCCAATAGCCTTTATAGCCAATATATATAAAGAATTCAAACATACTTTTTAAAAGAGTTTTGGCTTGTTTGCCTTTTTGCCAGCTAGTGATATTGCTGTTGTCTTTTGTGGGTGTTGTGCTGGCATTAATGAATGGCTGCAGTGATGTTCTGAGCTGGAGGATGGTGAGATCCTCTTTTTTGCTCCCTCTCTCTGAATGTCCTTTCATAGACAGAGCACGAATTACGATATGAATTATTCAGCCTTAACTTACATGTTTGCATAATTTATAATAGCTCCATTATGTATTTGATTACATTTCTTTATTATTTTCAAAATTGTAAAATTGTTGTAGCAGCATTCTAAATATTGGGTTTAAATGAATTCTTTAATTTCATTATCACAAACTGACCTTGAATTTCAGCCTGTGTGACATAGACCAAGCATAATTCCTCCACTTCTCATTCTTTACTGTGTAAACAAGAACAGTTACTTTAGAGACCACCTTTACACTGTGATTGAGATTTGTATGTAGAATAATTATTTTCTCAGTTGAAGATAAAATTAAATTTGTTTTTTGTTTGTTTTGAGTTGGAGTCTCACTCTGCTGCCCAGTCTGGACTGCAGTGGCATTCTCACAGCCACCCCAACCTCTACCTGCTGAGCTCAGGTGATCTTTCTGCCTCAGCCTTCCTTGCAGCTGGGACTATGGGCATGCACCACCACATGCAGCTAATTTTTTGATTTACTATAGAGACTAGGTCTTACCATGTTTCCCAGACTGGTCTCGAACCCTTGGGTTCAGGCAGTCTTCTCGCCTCTGCCTCCAAAAGTGCTGGGATTACAGGCATGAGCCACTGCGCCGGCTCTAAAATGATTTTAATACATGTGTCAATCATTCCTGATTTTAATACATGTGTCAATCATTCCTGAAGCCTTTGGTTCTTGGCCGACAACAAAATAAAAATGTTGGAAAGATCAGATGACCAGGAAATGCTTTTGGGTGTCTTTACTTCACTTGGGGTACTGTTGACAGTTAGCAAACATTAATTTATTAATGTGGTTCTATAAACTACAAATTTGAAGCTAATCCCTGGATTTCCTGGAATCTGAAGAACTTCTCAGAAGCCCAAGTGAAGCTCTGCTTTTCTTTCTGATTGGTATCTTAAGGTTTCTTTGAAACAGTGCAGTCATGGGGAGCATTCAGCCTCCATTCTGTCATGATCAGACCTTTCCTCCAACAAATCAAATCTGGATCTAATGAGAACTCTTGTTTACTGTGTAAACAAGAACTATTACTTTGGAGATCACCTTTACATCATGATTGAGATTTGTATGTAGAATAATTATTTTCTGATCTTTACCTCAGTTGAAGATAAAATTAAATTTGTTTTTTGTTTGTTTGTGTTGAGTTGGAGTCTCACTGTGTTGCCCAGGCTGGACTGTAGTGGCATGGTCACAACTGGGGTCAGGAGCTCTGGGTTCTGCTTCTAATGTTGCCAACAGTCAGTTTTATAACTGTGGACAAAGTTCATATTCCAGCTGGACTGAGATGATTTCATTCCTTAAATTAGAGTTGAGCAAGATGATCTTTGATATCGTTTCCTACCTTTAGTTTTTGTTATAATTTTTAAAATTAGTACAAACTGTACAAGGTTGTTTTAAATATAACTCAATACCACTTGTCAGAAGGATTTTTATGTTTTTAAATGGAAAACAATTTCTTTTGGTTTAGGCTATTTTTTGACTCAAGGATGTTTTTTGACATGGAAAGGTTATGAATCCGTATCGTGAGTAATATAATGTGTTAATAAATGTATACTGAAACCATCAAACAGTTGATTACAGTTAACTATTAGGGCTTTTTTTTTTTGGTTTTGTTTGTTTGCTTATTTGTTTTTTTAAGGAGACAGGGTCTTGCCCTGGCTGGGGTGTGGTGGCACAATCATAGCTCACTATAGCCTTGAACTCCTGGGCTCAAGGGATCTTCCTGCCTCAGCCTCCCTAGTAGCGAGGACTACAGACATATGTCACCATACTTGGCTAATTTTTAAATATTTTTTAGAGACAAAATCTCTCTATGTTGCCTAGGCTGGTCTCCAACTCCTGGCCTTGGGTGATCCTCCTTCCTCAGCTTTCCAAGTTGTTGGAATTATAGATGCAAGCTACCACGCCCAACAGCCATTAGGGCTTTGTTGTTGTTGTTTTGGTTTAGTTGTTTTTGAGTTGGAGTCTCACTCTGTCACCCTGGCTGGACACTCATAGCCACCCCAGCATCCTTCCATCTTAGTCTTCCAAGTAGCTGGTACTACAGACACCTGCTACCATGCCCGGCTCATTTTTTGATTTTTTTAATTGTAGAGATGAGGTCTCACCAAGTTGTCCGGGCTGGTCTCGAACCCATGGGCTCAAGCAAGCCACTCGCCTTGGCCTCCCAAAGTGCTGGGATTACAGACTGAGCCACTGAGCCTGGCCGCCATTAGGGTTTTAACACTCACCTGCTGTGGTCTCTCTCGTTCTTCCTGCCTTCCATATCTCCATTAAAAGGGCAGTAACCCAAGCCAGACACCTCAGAGAAACCTCTGCCCAAGGCCTGCTTGAGCCCTCACGCCCAATCTTTCTTCCAGCTCCTTCATTTCTTCCTCTTAATCACTCCCCTGATCTCAGGTCTTCATCATCTCTCTTACAGTCTGCAATTTCCCCTGCTGTGTGTCAGTCATCAAGAGAGAAATCTCTCACACAGATTTAATCTTGCAACTCCGCAAATTAAAAACCTTTGATGCTCCCCTTTGTAGAAGGTTTCTGCATGCTGCAATGTTCTTACCCCGCTGGCTGTAACCTTCCCTTTTCTGTCCATCCTGTGGCCCAGCGTGCCAAACTCCTTTCCATGTTACAAGAGACCTTGCTTCTCCTGGCTCTGAGCTTGATTTGCAGACACCCAACCCAGTTCAGTCCTACTTGGTGATCGAAGCCTTATTTTGAGACTCCAGCATCATTTTCTCTTTGAAGCATTTCTCATCTCCCCTTCTCTGCTCTCATAGCAATTTTACCCGCTCCTCTGCCTGAGCTCTTGCTATTGCATGGTAATTCAGTAGCCTGTGCTAGACTGTTAATGTCCCAAGACAGGACTGTGGCTTTGTTCCCCTCTTAATCACATAAGCTGGCATGGTGCCAGGCATCCAAGCAGAAGAAATCACAGTTGAAAGACTTTGAAGGGTTTGAATCTGGGGAGCGACAAAACCAGGTTTGTTTAAACGGTATCTCAAACTGGAAGAAGAGGGCTCTGGATTGGAGGAGACAGAGGACATGCTGGGAAACGGGCTTGCTGATTGCTTAATCAGTGTTAAGTCAATGAAAGAATGAATGCCATGATCAAACTTCATACCTCAACAAAACCATTGTTATTATAATTATTATTTAGAGACAGAGTCTCACTCTGTTGCCCAGGCTGGAGTTCAGTGACGTGATCATAGTTCATTACAGCTTCTCTCTCCTGGGCTCCATCAGTCCCCTGTCTCAGCCTCCAAAGTAGCTGGAAATACAGGCACACATCACCATGCCCAGCTAATTTTTTTGTAGAGACAGGGTCTTCCTGGCTGGTCTTGAATCCTAGCATCCTGCCACGGCCTCCCCAAGTGCTGAATCGATAGGTATGAACCACTGTGTCCAACCCAACAAAGCTATGATTGGTTCATCTTTTTGTTACCTATTTTTTTCTTCCTTTACTCCAATGGATTGTGCCTGTGCTGTTCACTGCTCCTTTCCCCTCCCAGCAAAAGGAGGAAAAAAAAACCTGAATTTGGTTTTCTTTTCTGGTCACTTGAGCATATCTAAGGTCACCCATTAGGTTTCATCTGGGACCTGCAGTTTGGCTTGCAGATTGATCATCTCTTTGGATTTGATTCCTGACAAATCCCTCATGGTCCACCCTTCTCTCCCTCCTCTGGTTCTCAGCAAGTTCAATTCAGTCATCCTTTAGCTCCCGCGGAACTGTTTCGTACCTGCTTCTTTTTTTTTAGTTGGAGTCTCACTCCATCGCCTAGGCTGGAGTGCAGTGGCATGCTCACAGCCACCCCAGCGCCAACCTGCTGGGCTCCAGTGATTCTTCCACCTCAGCCTTCCAGGAACCAGAACTACAGGCTCACGCTACCACACCTGGCTAATTTTTTGATTAATTGTAGAGATGAGGTCCCACCGTGTTGCCCAGGCTGGTCTTGAACCCACGGGCTCAGGCAATCCTCTTGCCTTCGATTAATTGTAGAGATGAGGTCCCACTGTGTTGCCCAGGCTGGTCTTGAACCCACGGGCTCAGGCAATCCTCTTGCCTCGGCCTCCCAAAGTGCTGGGATTACAGGCTTGAGCCACCATGCCCGGCCATACCTGCTTCTTTACTAGTCTACCCTAGTGTCATCCACCAACTTCACTCTCCGACACACACAAACACACACACACACACACACACACACACACACAATTTTAACTTGTTTTTTTTTTTTTTTTTTTAATAATGGACATACTGTCAATTTTTTTTTTTTCTTTTTTTTTTTTGAGTTGGAGTCTCACTCTGTCACCCAGACTGGAGTGCAGTGGCCGCTCCCGGCCACCGCAGCCTCCACCTGCTGGGCTCCAGTGATCCTTCCGCCTCAGCCTTCCAAGTAGCCGTAATTACAGGCATGCGCTATCACGCCCGGCTGATTTTTTGATTTATTGTAGCGATGAGGTCTCACTGCCCAGGCGGGTCTCGAACCCGCGGGCTCAGGCAATCCACTCACCTCAGCCTCCCAAAGGCACGGGATTACAGGCTGAGCCACCGAGCCCAGCTTCTGTCAATTTTTTATTAAAAGAAATATGATTTGATGTGCTAGCATAACTGTTCTAGCTTCTTGTGTACCATAGTACTATGTGGCTTTAGATTTAGTACCTATGAACAGGTAGATGTACAAGACATTTATTATACTTTTTACAAAAGGGAGTTACCATTGTAGTACTTTTGTGTAAAACTTGTCTTCCCCTACACCCCCAACTTTTTTTTTGTAAATAAATAATGCTTGGTTCTTACTTTTTAAAAAAGTAAAGAAAAGAAAGAAAGATACAAATTGCTGAGGTCCTCTTGGTGGGAAATGGAAAATATGTTCTGTATCCCTCTCACTAACCTGGATGCATTTTCCCTTCACCCTGTTCTCTGTCTCTCTCTCTTTCTCTTTCCCGTTCTCATTTTCCCCCTTCCTTCTTTTTTGAATATGCTTCTGTACCTCAGTTTTTTTTTTAATCCAAATAAGTACGTGACTGACACAAGCCTGAGGCAAACAGGACAGCTGGCTCTGTGAACCTGTTTATCCATAGTAACTAATGTGCATAAAGAGAAAGTCGGCCCCTCGTGGGGAGAAGCAAGGACAAACACGATTAAGGAAAATTTTCATTTGGCTTCAACATCTGCAGGATGATGAAAGGCATTGCCATTTCCTCTTCTGATGATTTGCCTCACAGGCATTGGTAAACAGTGAATTATGGTTTAGAATTTATTTCCATTAATTTGCAGTCATCATATCGCAAACTGGTTTGTTTTTTCTTTAACACTCTATTTCAATTTTTGTGCAGATCTGAAGCTGAACAGCCACAGTTACCTCCCTGTCTGAGAAAATACGTCACTTATGGTGTTGTATGATATAACTATCGATTTGTTATTCATTCCTTTTATTTTGTCGAGAGGAGAAAAACAAAACACAACCTTTTCCTCTGCAAACTTCTGTTGCAGTAGTCAGGGGCCTGTGAATTAACTGACAAAAGACAAACTGACCAAAGAATAGACAGTGTTTATTCATTTAGCCAATATTAAGTCAATGAAAGAGACTTAACACACAAAGCGACTCCCTAAACAGCTAGAGTGAAGTGTTAATATATTATTTTAATAAAAAGGTGTGTTAGGACTTCAACAAATAAAAAACAAGTGGAAGAGGCAGGGAGTTTTGTGTATGTAATTTCTCATCTACGTGCCAGTGGCCCATCTCCTTATTGGCTGTAAACCTCTTAAAAAGGGAATTTTTGAGCCAGGCATGGTGGCTCATGCCTATAATCCCAGCACTTTGGGAGGCGGAGGCAAAAGGATTGCCTGAGCTCAGGAGTTTGAGACCATCCTGAGCCACATGGAGAGACCTTGTCTCTACAGTAAATCGAAAAATTAGCCGGGCATGGTGGTACACGCCTATGGTTCCAGCTACTTGGAAGTCTGAGGCAGAAGAATCACCTGAACCCAGCAGGCTCAGGTGGCTGCGGTGGCCATGAGGGTGCCACTGCACTCCAGCCTGGGCAGCAGAATGAGATTCTGACTCAAAAAAAAAAGAAAAAGGAATTTTTGGCAGATGAATATTCAGGAGGCTTTGCATAAGTCAGCAAAATAAGTTTAGATACAGGTTTTCTGCTACTGCTGTTTGTTCTGATGTTTTCAGCTTGAAATAATCTTTATCCACATCATTGGGTCCAAGTGGATCTCATTAACTTACTCAACAAATATTTATTGGACACCTATTGAGTAGTGGGCATTATTCTAGGTGTTGGGGGTACAGCAGAGAACAAAATAGAGAAAGATCCCTGCCCTCATTGAACTTACATTCTAATGGCAGACAGACAATAAACAACTAAATACTACATAGAGTATGTTAGATGGTGATCAGTGTTAAGCAGAAAAATAAAGCAGGAAAGGGTTTAGGAAGCTACAGTGCAGCAGAGATGTACAATTTTAGACAGGAAGGCCAGCGGAGACTCATGAAGAAGGTGATATTTGACAAAAGATCTGAGGGAGGACAGATCTGTCATACAAAATAGTTGTACCTGCAATGTTTTGGGCTTCCGATTAATGTTATTAATGCTTTGGCATTTACATATCAAGAAGGCAATACAGACTGAAAATTAACAAAGCTGCCACTTGGGTCTCCTAGATGACTACTCGCCTCATGAAATTAAGTCCCAGAGAGAAGAGCATGGCTTTTTATAAGGCGGTTTCACTGTAGGTCACTTGACAGTACAAGGACTAAGTGAGTGAATCACCACTTTGCTCGTTATTTGGCCTTGTCAGTATGGTCTTCCCACGCCAGTTCTCCTCCCAGCGCCAGTTTAGATTGTTCTGGGCAGGCAACAGTAAAGGGATGATTCTAGAAATATTCTCGTCATTGCTTCAAAGTGAAATTGTTGTCTCCCTTAGCAACAACCTGATTTGCTAACCTATTGTCATAGAAATAGAATGCAAAATACATAAACTGAGTAATCTTACCTTTTATTTTCTAAAACCCTCTTTTCTCCTCTCCTTTTTTTCTATATGTGCCATTTAACAGGACCTGCCTTCCTTGGTGTGCGACCCAGACTCTGTTCTACTATTACTGGCCATCACACAGATAATTCTCTGTTCTTCTTGACCAGATCAGTCTTCTGTCTCTTTCAGTTTGCTTCAAAACTGTCTTTTCAATTTATATCTTTATCTTGTAAGAATAGAAAGAGGTTTGGCCTGGGCAACATAGTGAGACCCCATCTCTATAAAAAATAATAATAATAATAAAGTGAAATAATAATTTGTTTTAATTAGTTAGGCATGGTACACCTGTAGCCCCAGTTATTTGGGAGGCTGAGGTAGGAGGATTGCTTGAGCCCAGGATTTCAAGTCCAGCCTGGACCACATAGCAAGATACCATCTCTTAAAAAAAAAAAAGATGGTAAATATCCTGCTTGTAAAAATGTTTTTAGCCAAAAATAGACTGGTAATGACTTTAAGTGTTTTGTTTTATTTTGTTGACACCTTAAAAAAAAGTTCTCATCACATTTTCTATTACCCACGTAATTAATTAAGCAAATTATTACTGAGCATCTATTACAAATCAGATATTGCTAAAACTATGGATAGAGCAATTAAGGATGAAATTCCATTTCTCAAGGAGCTTAGTGTCCAGACAGGGATGCAGACAAGTGGGTCTGGTTAGGCAAGAGGGATGGATATGTGATCAAGGAGAGCAGAAGGCTTCAGAACATAGCTCTGCTCTTGAGAGTCAGGCAGGCTGCTTAGGAAAGCTTCGTGAAGCTTGGTTTTGAAGCATGAGGCAGAATCACTGAGGTACAAAAAATAGCATGGGTAAAGGGTAAAAGTCTGAGAAACTTCACTGAGAGACTGAGGAGAGAAGGTTGTACACAGAGGCAGTGAAAAGATCTGGAAGGGCATTGTCTTAGCCCCATCAAGCTTCTATACCAAAATATACCTTAGAATGGGTAATTTATACACACTAGAAATGCATTGCTGGGGAAGGGGGTGGGTGGGATGGGTGGTAATGGGAATCTGCCAGGGGAGGGGGGACATGCCTCATCAACAAGGGTACCTGCATCATGAACGTTTGTATACCCAACCCTGAGTTGTACCCCATACCTTTAAAATACAAAAATAAAATAA
Organism: Carlito syrichta; assembly: GCF_000164805.1. Classification (NCBI taxonomy): domain Eukaryota; kingdom Metazoa; phylum Chordata; class Mammalia; order Primates; family Tarsiidae; genus Carlito; species Carlito syrichta. The sequence continues at coordinate 703,714 of NW_007233347.1, read as the reverse complement.
GCCGGGCTCGGTGGCTCAGCCTGTAATCCCGTGCCTTTGGGAGGCTGAGGTGAGTGGATTGCCTGAGACCGCGGGTTCGAGACCCGCCTGGGCAGCGAGACCTCATCTCTACAATAAATAAAAAAATTGGCTGGACGTGGTAGTGCATGCCTGTAATTCTGGCTACTCGGAAGGCTGAGGTGGAAGGATCGCTGGAGCCCAGCAGGTCGAGGCTGCGGTGGCCAGGAGCAACCACTACACTCCAGTCTGGGCGACAGAGTGAGACTCTAACTCAAAAATAAAATAAAATAAAATAAAATAAAAAGAAAGAAATGCATTGCTCACAGTTCTGGAGGCTGGTAAGTCCAAAGGCCCATTCCTGATGGCCTTTATGTGTGCTCACTGTAGAAGGGACAGCCAGGCCCCTTCAGACCTCTTTTATAAGGACACTAATCCCAGTCACAAGGTCTCTGGCCTCATGACCTAGTCATCTCCTAAAGACCCCAACTCTTAATACTTTTTGATTGCATTGGGGATTGGGTTTCAATATAGGGATTTAGGAGGGGAGGAGAACACACGCACTTAAACCATAGCAGGCATTTATGCTAAAGGAGTTTGGATTTTATCCCGAAAGTAGCGAGCAGCCAACAATACAGAGGCTGTGCCACTGACTTAGAAAGCTCACATGGAACTTTGGACTCTAGAAAGTTCACTGTCAACTTAATGGAGACTAAATTGGGGAAGGGGACAGCAAGAGAAGAGGAGTCAGAGAGGTCAGTGAAGACTCTGTAGAATTATACTGAAGAAAAGCCTGATCTGAAGCAACAGCAGCAAGGATAAAGAGGTCAAGTGGATTTGTGAGAGTTTAAGAAGAAACCCCTGATAGCTCATGGCAATCAATTTGATATAGGGAATAAGGGAAAGAAATAAATGGATTCTGAGAGGGGAGCGGCTACCAGATGCCTACTTGAAAAAAACGAATGGATGTTCCGTGGGTATTGACAATACGCTGGAGGATCTTTATAGGTCTGGTATTTGTAAACAGAACTAATATCCATCTTCTAAGTTCTTATTCTATAATAGGGTTTCTATATAGCATTAGTAGTGGGAAAGACACTGGAATCTTATGAAGTAGTTTTAAACCACAACTCTGACATATTTTCACTGGAAAAAAAGATTTCTGATTATCCGTAAATTGGAGGTCATCAGGGACCTTCCCTACTGTGACACAGGCTTATTATGACAGTCAAGTAAGATATATTATTGAAAGTTGGCTTTTAAAAAAAAAAATTACCATGGATTCGAGACCCACCTGGGCAGTGAGACCTCATCTCTACAATAAATCAAAAAATCAGCCAGGCTTGGTAGCGCGTGCCTGTAATTCCGGCTACTCGGAAGGCTGAGGCGGAAGGATCGCCAGAGCCCAGCAGATCGAAGCTGTGGTGGCTGGGAGCGGCCACTGCACTCCAGTATGGGCGACAGAGTGAGACTCCAACTCAAAAAAAAAAAAAAATTATAAAGCATTATAATAACATAAGGTGGTAGTACCAGATTCAGCATATAGGTTTCTGTTCCTTTGAGAGGGCATGCTGGCAAGTTGATCTTCTTTGGTGGTGGTCCCTGCCCTGACTCCTGCTGACCTGGATCCCTGCTGGTGGAATTCCAGCATGGCACAGCATTGTAGAAATCTGGACCACAGGAGTCGTATGTGGAGACTTGGGCTCCTTCTGCTGGTATCCTTCAGGCTATGCTTCCTGCCTTTTTGCAGGAACCCGGTTTCAACTCTGTCAGGGCACATTGTGAAATGATCCTTACTGCCTGTTCCTTCACCTGACCACCTACCTAGTCACCTGCTCTGGACCAGTATGATCTTCAGCCTTACGTCAGGCAGCCAGATCTGGAGTCTTCTCTAATGTACCACTGGGCCCTAGCCATGGGTGCTCACTGTTGCCACCAGGGAAGCAGACCCTTCTGTTTCAGAGCTTGTCCTCTGTCCTTAGCCAGAGAAGGGGTGGTGATAAGGAGACCAGTGCTCACCCCAGCCCTGGCATGGTATTGGGCATATTTTTCCCCAAGAGGTACCATCTTTCTGCCTTCTGTGAGGACTTAGAAACCTGTTGAAAACAAGCTAGAACTGATAACGACATGCCCCCCCTGCCCACCACCACCACTATCCTGAACTTTTCCAGAATGATTTGATTGGCTGTCTTTGGAGGTAATATGTCCTTTTTATAACTGCTTCCTTTGATGATCTTGACTGTGAGCTCAATTTCAGTGGTACATCACCAGTGAGAATCTTGCATGGCAAGTATTAAGGAGGCCTCCCTTCAAAATGTTTTTTGCTTTGCTTCTGCCAGGCACTCCAGGGATGTCCCAGGCTCATGAACAATTAGGAATATTACAATTAAGTGTTAATTTGTATTCCAAACAGCATGAGGATCAGCTATGTTTGAAAGTATTCGGAGGAGACTTTCGTTTGCCTGTCCAGAGCTCAGCCTAAAACAGACAGGCTTTCTCTCTGTTTCCTGCTGTAGTAGACTGATCTTTCTAATCTACCCTTTCACCACACTGTAGTCCTTCCAGGGCCTGATTTTGTGTGTTCCAGCTCTTTGCCTAGCATAGGCAGTAGGCCATATTTCCCATCCTCTCATGGGCCCAAACCCCAGATGAAAAGTCGGCAATCTATAACCCAAGGGCCAAATCCGGCTCACCATTTATCTAGGTAAATAAAGTTTTGTTGGAACACAGCCATGTCCATTGGTTTATATATTGACTAGGCTGTTTTCACACAAAGGCAGAACTGAGTATTTGCTATGAAAACAGTATGGCCCACATAAATATTCACTATCTGGTCCTCTACAGAAAACACTGGCAAACTCTTGCCCTAGATGAAATCGAAACCCTGCCTCATCCCCACCCTTGGGCTGCAGGAGCATCGGGTCTCGTGGTGACTCTCAGTGTTCCTTTCCCCCTCATTTCTAGCTCCTGGCAGTCACCTGCTAGGCATTTAAAAGGATGTCTATTTTATTTCATCCAGATGCTCTTAGCAGGAAAGTTTTTAGGTACTTAGTCCACCAAAATGAGAGACTCCCTTCTACTGTCTTTGGATAAGAATATATTATTCTTTTTCTATTTCCCTAACGTGACTATCAAACTTGCTCATTTTACCTTTTTTTCCTTTATTTTCTAATGGAACGTTTTAGGACCATGACAATTTTAATCTATAATTCTGTATCTGTGGTATGCTTTTCTTCTCATTCTTTATAATTATTTTGTAATTCCCATGGTCATTTCCTTTTTAACCCATTGATTATTATAAAGGAAAATAAAATATGTTTTTTGGCTATCTTATTTTTAATATCCTGTGTTTAAAGAACTTGGTCTTTATGATATCAGTTCTTTGGAATTTGTTGGAAATTTTCTTAGAGGCCTAAATGTGATCAATTATAATATATATATTATATATATATGAATAAAATAAATGTATATGTGGGTATAAAGCTCTTTTATATATCACATGTGTTCATTGTGCCCAAAATTTTTAATTTTAATCTCTATTTTTAATTTTAATCTCTAATTTGTCTGCTAGATATGTTCATTTATAAAATATAAGCCTATATAAAATCTACTGTGGCTTATATTTGTCTACTTTAAAATGTTATCAGCTCTGCTTCACATATGTCAAGGCTCTGTTGATAATGTGCACAAAAGTCCACGTGGATTACTCATCAGTGTTCATGTTATATTTACTGGCTTATAAATGTTGAAAGTCAGTTTTTTTAATGGCCAACTCAAACCCTTCTGTGAATTGAATGGACTGCCAGTTTTATAATAACTTCAGTGAAATGTAAGCCATAAGAAGAGCTTGTTCTACATTCTTTCCTGCTGGTCTGTGGTTTTTATGCTTGGTTTTTACAGGGGCGTGGCTTGGTGACTTGATGGCCCTAAGTCCTTTAGGGATGATGCCTCCAAGTCTGAGGAGATCTCTGCCAAATTCTTTCGGTAGATCCAGTTTTTCATATTTGACTGACATGCTTGACAGTTGGGACTTAGGGGCTGTAGATATTTTCTTTTTGCATCTGTAATTTTAAATCAAATTCAAGAGAGAGAGATAGCTGGAAAACTAAAATTTTCCTCCATTTTTTATTCTTTAAATGTGTTTTTATCTTGGGGAGCTAGAGGTAAAGTAAAATAATCCTTACTTTACTATCAGCAACAAATTAGACCTCACAATTTTTTTCTTACCCAAAGCCTGTAGGTAGTTTTATTCTCCTAGTAGTGTGAAATGCTTCTAACCAAAAAATGAATAACAAAAGGAAGATTAACTAGATGTGAAAATTAGCTGGGCGTGGTAGTACACACCTGTAGTTCCAGCTGCTTGGAAGGCTGAGGTGGAAGGATTGCCTGAGCCCAGCAGGTCAATGCTGGAGTGGCCGTAAGCATGCCACTGCACTCCAGCCTGGGTGACAGAGTGAGACTCTGACTCAAAAAAAAAAAAAAAAAATTAGATGTGAAAGATATTGATAGATGTTGATGCCAATTGTATGTTGTTTCACTGATCTCCAGAATCAATGAAAAACAGAACTGAGAACTGAATGAATAAAAGAATGTGTGTGACCATTTGGAGAAGCACTTTTGTGGATTTAATTACATAGTCCCCACTTTTATTCCTAACAGTTGTGAAAACATGAACACACTATCTGCTTTATGTTGATAGTGTCTGTGCTTTGGTTCTTGAGGTTGCTTCTTCGAAGGTCAGCTTATTTCACTTGTAAAGCCAATCTGATAAAATAAGGAAGACGCTCATGCAATGTAGAATGCAACTAATGTTTCAATCTTGTCTCCCTGTTTTTCCTTTTGTAGTATGACTATGAATATGATGAAAATGGTGACAGAGTCGTTCTAGGAAAAGGTACTTACGGGATAGTCTATGCAGGTCGAGACTTGAGCAACCAAGTCAGAATTGCTATTAAGGAGATCCCAGAGAGAGATAGCAGGTACAGTAATTGTGGCTAACAAAAGCTGTTTTCTGAAAGTATTTTGGGTTGTTAGTGTTATTTTAAAAAATATTTGATAATATTATAATTAGTGAAACTGTCTGAAAACTCCATTGTGTTAATTACCTCCCTTTGAGGTTTAACTGCTGCATCGTTCAGTGTTTCAAGTGCAAGACTCTGGTGGGGAAGGACAGGATTTTCAGACTAGAAGAGAAAATGGCCTTGTATGTGCTGAGCACAGGTTATATTAGTGAAGGGTGAATTTATTATATGGATATGCACTATATCAGAAATAGTTTGGACCAGAAGTTCCAGTTCCAGCATGAAAGGAGCTTGGAAGTTACTGTTTCATCCTAACAAAGTATAAAGCTGAACAGACTGAGAAGTCAGCGGCATATCCTGGATCCATTGGAAAAGTAAGGTAGCAGGGCTGCCAACTGCCCCCAGAAACAGAGAGAGGCTCATACAGAGAATCATAAATTAGTGGAACAGAAATTCAGGAGCAGAAAACTCTGTGGGAACCAGTGCTGGGATAGGAAAACCTGAAGTGAAACTGACAAGTTGCTGGAGGCTCAGTGTGGACAAGTCTGAAATTTAAAAACTCCAACCCAGAGGAATTCAAATCATTCTACAAAAAAGATACCCGCTTGTGCATGTTTATTGCAGCACTATTCACAATAGCAAAAACATGGAACTAACCATGCTGCCCAATGAAACTAGATTGGATTAAAAAAATGTGTTACATATACACAATGGAATATTACACAGCCAAAAAAGAAAGACAAATATATGGGCTTCGAGGCAACTTGGATGATTTAGAGTCTATTATACTCAGTGATCTATCACAGAAACAGAAAACTGAGTATCACATGTTCTCACTATAAGCAGACCTTGAACAATTATCATAATACTATAAGAAAGGGATTAGCAATTGTGGGAAACTTCCCGGGGAAGGGAGGCACACCTCATCAACAAGGGTACCTGCGTACTGAACATTTAGATACCTAACCCTGAACTGTACCCCACATCTTTAAAATTAAAATTTTTAAAAAAGCTCCAGGAGAACCCAGTCCTAGGAGAGCCCTACAGTTTTGAGATTGATTGATTGATTGATACAGACAAGGTCTCACTATGTTGCCCAGGCTGGTCTTAACTTCCTAGGATCAAGCAATTCTCTTGCCTCCGCCTCCCAAAGTGCTGAGATTACAGGTATGATCGCCATACCTGGCCACTTTTGGGCTTAAATTGTGGAGCTCTGCCAGGTCCTCACAGTCTCACAGTGAATATCAGATAAAAATCACCTTGTACTTCTGGCGGAGGGAAAGAAAAGTAACCATTTTGTCAGAGCATTCTGTTCTTAACAAGGTTTTCCATCAGGAGAAACTATTTTACCAGAGTCCAACCAAAGGGGTGAGAGGTGAAGGGAAGTACCAAATTCCAGCCTACTCTAGCCATCCTGTCCCATCCAAGAAAGGTAAAACTAAGAAGGGCTTCTGAAATTCACACCCCAGGGACACAGACTCACTGAAAAATTGAGACCTAATCATAGAACTCTAGGACACTTTCCTTCCCCACCACCTGTCACTACTTTACGAAAGGCCTGTTTACTGCAGCTCCTTTTACCTGGTGTATCATGTCCTCCTTTCAACCAAAAACTATAAGGAATACTAAGAGGCAAAAACAAAGCTTAAAGAAACTTAGTAAGTATTAGAAACTGAATCAGATATAACAGAAACATTGGTGTTATCAGACTGGGAATTTAAAACAACTGTGATTAATATGCTTAGGGCTTTCATGGAAAAAGTAGACATCATGCAAGAACAGATGGTAATGTAAGCCAGTTAGAAATGCTAAGAAAGGATAAACAAGAAATAATGGAGATTAAAAACATGAATAGAAATGAAGAATGCCTTTGGTGGCTTCACTAGAAAACTGGACACAGTTGAAAAAAAAATTCCTGAGTTTGGGGATATGTCAATAGTAACTTTCAAATCTGAAAAAGTGAAGATAAAAAAGACTGGACAAAAGAAGAAGAAGGAACAGAATATCGAAGAACTGTGAAACAACTACAATAATGTATACTTCTTGGGAGTACAAGAAGGAAAAGAGAGAAAGAAATGAAAGAAATACCTGAAGAAATGGTTTGAACCACACATCATGGGGCCCTTGTGGAAAATTGAATCTTGTTTAAGAGCAAAAAAGTTGTTCAGTTCCCTGAACAGCTCTGGTGACAGGATTACTTGTTGCTCCCTCCTCTCTAGTGCTTGCCTTATGGTTTGTTTCTCCAACCAATGTTTCTCTCTTCTCTCGACTTCATTTTTGCTGCCTTGCGGTTTTCCTTCCGTCTTCTCTCTATAAGATAGTACTCCTATAATCAATGATGCCATTTGCCATGTTGTGTATTCAAAGTACGAAAGAGAGAGAGGATTGAATTGTTTAATTTATTATTATTATTACCCTTATTTAGCCAGACTTTAATGGAGGGCTACATTATGGGCTTTATTTGACTGCACTCAAGTCTACTTTCCGTGGCCATGATGGTAGGGTCACATGATCGACCTTCCTCGGGAGGGACACACCCCTGAGCTCCCAGGGTCACTGTCTGCTCAGCCTCTCCAATTATAGGTCTAAAAGGCATCTCAAGGTTAACATCGACAAACTGAACCATGGATTTTTATCCCCAAATGTCCTTTCCCTGATGTACTCCCTATGTCAGTTGTTGTTACCCCACCCATTTTGCTGTTCCGGTGAACCCCCAGGATTCATCGGGATTCCTCTCTTTCTCCCACACTCCACATCTACTCCATTAATAAACCATACTGTTTGCTGTCTCAACCTCTGTAATATATTCTGAATCTTTCTACTCTTTCCCATGACCACAGCTACAACGCTTGTCTACGCCTTCAGGCCTATCACCCAGACTACTCACTAGTCTCTGCAGCCACCTCCTAACTAGTCTCTGCGTTCACTTTTTCCTCCACCCTTCGCCCGTCCCTCCTTAGAGAAGCCACAGAGATCTATGTGAGGCTGAAAATCACATCATGTGGTGATAATGATGTGTCAGGGTAGGTTCACCGGTTGTAACAAATGTATCACTCTGGTGGGTGATGTCTCTACGGGGGGAGGTTAATACATGGTAGGGGACAAGTGATGTGAGAAATCTCTGGACCTTCCTCTCAGTTTTGCTGTGAACCTAAAACTGCTCTAAAAAATAAAACCTCTTTTTAAAAATTACATCATGTCCCTGCTGTCTCAAACCTTCCAGTTTGATTCTTACCGCAACCAGCATGAAATCCAGAACCCTTACCTCAAACCACAAGGCGCTGGGCGATCTGCCTCCCCTGTGGGCTCACCTTCACTACAACCAGGCTGGTGCCTCTCTGTCCATCAGACACACCAAAATCTACCCAGGTCTTGATGGGATTGCCTCATTGTCATCACTTGGGTCCCAATTCAAATGCCAAACTTTCAGAGAGGCCTCCTCTGACTGCTGCAAGCTGAAAAAGACACTCTTCCCATGCAACCATGCTCCCAGGTTCTAGCTTTCCATCCTGATTTTCACAGTGCCCCCAGCCTCCAGATCTCATTCCAGAGAAAAAGGAAAGCAAAGCTTCCCAGAAATGCCCAGCATACTTTCACTGCTGTTTCACTGACCAAAAGTGCCCACCCCTACCTATAAGGGTAGCTAGAACTTTGGCTCTTTAGGTAGCCATTTGTTTCTTCAAACAAAATCATTCAAAGAGGGAAGAATAGATATTAGCTAGGCAAACAGCTGTTGCTATCTGCCACATGTATAGTTTCCATTTTATATTTTCTTGGTATTATTCCAGAGTCTCTGCTAGGTTAATTCATGTGATATGCTTATGAACTCTTATGAAATGGTGATAGAAATTATTCATTAAATGCTAAAGTGATGTATGTAAAGATGTCATATTAAAATCCTTGTTACATATTTCTACAGGTTCTTAAGTAATAGATACACTGAATAGACTTTGAAACAATATAAAATTTAAAGGGATCATCGCTATGAAATGACTGCAGCCAAATACACTAACCTCTTCCCCTGCCATGGATTTAAGTAGGCACTTGGAAGAAAACCACTTTTAAGATCATCTTGTAGCTTAAGTTTATGCAAATGCCACTATACACACACAAAGCATCCCAACACCAACATAGTGTTTCAGCTCCTGTTCTGTAACAATGCAGTTGGTACATGTCGATTGTTATTACGAACCCTTACCTTGAACCGCTGGTGCAGTGCGTTTCTTAACTATATAGAGGGATTACAGAGATGCAGACCATTTGTTACTGTGAAGATGCGACAAACAGAGTTGTTTCTGTCTGTGTGCCCTGGAGGGGTGTGGATGTTACACATGTGTGTGTGTGTTTCTCTGTCAATCTCTCACTCTCTGTCTCTCTCACAGACTCACACACACACAGCCATATGTATAAGTACTTTTTAGTATAAAATATTCTCTGTAACCAGATATTTATCTTCAGAATAATCACACCACATTAATCAGTCTTCTCTTTTCAGCCCTAGTAAAAGTTTTGTTTAATTCTAAGATGCCATCATAGTGAATGAACAACCTTAACTTTTATGCTACATAATTATATTCAAAGCTTTATGTATTTGTTTATAATTACACAGTAATTATAAATGTTTAGTACCAAACTGATGACAAACACTATTTTGTTGAAAAGGTTTTGCATTTAAAAGGAAAAATCTGTAAAACCCAAGGCACTAGGCCACGAACCAATATCAGAGACTTTTATAGAAAACAATTTATATAGAAAAAAAAAAAGCTAATGGGATCTCATTTCAAAACACAGCATACTTGAATTAATCAACCTGAAAACAATACCATAACTCAAAATCTCCAAAACAGGAAACAAACAGTACATATATATATATATATATATATCTTTTTTAAATTTTTCATAATTGAAGTTCCTCTTTATATTTACAAAAATGAAATCAGGAAATACTGAAAGCAGCAGGATTCTTCTTCTTTTCTCTTTTTCTTTTAATAACCAATTCCAGTAGCCTGAATAGAAATTTTCAAATTTTTCTTTTGGTAAAATTGCATTCTTGAATTAAAATTATGATTGGAATATTAATATATCATCTATGGGGAAAGCTTTCTAATCGATTTCAAAATTATGTTAACTAAAAAGCAGTTTTAATATGTCACTGTTTCTTAAAATCATTTCCATATCTGCATAAAATATACTGCTATTCTGACATACATTCCTTTGTTAATATCAACCCTAGACCTTAGAGAGTGTCTAGATATACCAAGCAAATCTATTCCTATTAAGACCATATCATCACACTTGAAGTATTACATTTCTA
>NW_007233347.1:673829-693362 GCF_000164805.1 Carlito syrichta | reverse complement strand
ACACACACACACACACACACACACACACACACACACACACACACACACACACACCTTGAATCCCTTAAACTCATAAGTGTTGTTTCAGTCTTCATTCTGGTAAACTCCCCATCCTGATTCTTTGTTTTAAGCTGAACCATAGGTGCAGTTTCCTTTTTGTCAAATGTCAAAACAGATACACATTTTAAAATGTAATGCTTTTTGAATACTAAAATGTATAAAATTAGAAGTGCCCACATATAAAAATACTTGAGATCAAGATTATCTTTAATGAATATCATCTGCATATCTCTGTACGCTGAATTGTGTTTCTTAAAACCCCTATCATATTACCAACAGAGGCAATAAAAGCTTCAGTAAAATTGCCATGACTAAATCTTTTCACAAATTATTTCAGTGTATTTTTTTTTTATAGACTAAAATATACCTGAAAACTTTCCAGGAAGAATAATTATTCATGGAAAGAGCATTGTAATGGCAAGTTTTAGGAAGGAAAGACATGCCAAGTCTCATTTACTACATTTAAAATGTTTACAGCTATATTGGGCTGCTTTATTTAATTAAAAATACTGTAGTTGTGTAAAAAAAAAAAAAAAGATAGGTTACAAAGGATCATTTCTATAGTAGTATGCGGGATATAAATAATGCATGATCCAGGGTCCACTAAACTACCATCTGTAAAGAAGGAACATAGAAACAAAAACAGCTTCTCCTGTGTTTCCTTCATGTTCCAAAAACTCTCTGATAGAGAGTCAGAGTGGTTGTAAGAGAAGTCACTGCTTAGTATGCCCTCATAATTTGTCCCCAACTAGTTGTTTATCTTGAGTAGGCTTTCTCTTTCTCTGATGTTCTACACACTCCTGAACTGTTTCAGTTATTCACCACGCATCTGTATTTTAAAGTCAACGTTGGAGCTTTTAAAAATACTGATGCTCAAGTTTCCCCTCCAAACACTCTGGAGTGGTACTAGACATTGATGTTCTTTAAGAAGCCTTCCAGCTGGGCTCAGTGGCTCAGCCTGTAATCCCGCGCCTTTGGGAGGCTGAGGTGAGTGGATTGCCTGAGCCCGCGGGTTCGAGACCCGCCTGGGCAGCGAGACCTCATCTCTACAATAAATCAAAAAATCAGCCGGGCGTGGTAGCGCATACCTGTAATTCTGGCTACTTGGAAGGCTGAGGCGGAAGGATCGCTGGAGCCCAGCAGGTCGAGGCTGCGGTGGCCGGGAGCGGCCACTGCACTCCAGTCTGGGCAACACAGTGAGACTCCAACTCAAAAAAAAAAAAAAAAGAAGAAGCCCTCCAGGCCAGGCGCGGTGGCTCAAGCCTGTAATCCCAGCACTTGGGAGGCCGAGATGTGAGGATGGCCTGAGCCCAGGGGTTCGAGACCAGCCTGGGCAACATGATGAGCCCTCGTCTCTACAATAAATCAAAAAATTAGCTGGACATGGTAGCACATGCCTGTAGTTCCAGCTACTTGGAAGGCTGAGGCGGAAGGATCACCAGCGCCCAGCAGGTCGACACTGGGGTGGCCGTGACCATAGCACTGCCCTCCAGCCTGGGTGACAGAGTGAAACTCTGACTCAAAAAAAAAAAAGAAAAGAAAAGAAGCCCTCCAGTAGATGTAAATGTCCAGTCAAGGTTGGAAACCAATGGTCGAGATGTTTATAGTGGGGATTTGATTCAGAGAGGTTGGTATGGAGATACCGATGGAGTAATAGTTTTATTCAAAGCTAAATAAATATATATAAGTATCTCTGATTATCTACACCATTCTTCTTTCAAGTGTTATAGCTAATTGAGAACAAATATGATGATCTTATAAGTCTCATAGATAAACATAATTATTGATGTGAAACAAATTCCATCTTTATTTAGTGCCTGGCACTTACACTTAGTGAAAATGCTGGGTGTCGGTAATATTTTCCATATTGGAGAAGTGCTCCTATTATTAGCGAGTTTGGAGTCTGACTGGTATTCCAAATTTTGAGCTATCTTTAGTTTAGCGAGGTAGGGATATTTGCTTCTCTGGGATCTTAAACTTATGCCTTGATGGTTTGAGTTTCAGTAGAGAATCAGGAGATGGGAGTCCTTTGATTCACAATAAACTGAGTTAATTGTTTGTTTTACATTATTTCATTATCTTGATCTCCTAAATCTGTAGACTATGAAGGCACAGTATTTGCCACCAAGGCACATCAAGAGCAATCATGAACTAGTGTCAAAGTGGTTTTAACCCTCATGGAAGAAGGAACTTGTAAATGTCTTTATAGTTGAGAGTCATCACCTAAGTGCCTCATTGGTTGGCAACCCTATATATTGATTGGTATTTCTGGTGTCACTTCATTCAAGCAACTATCAAAATGTTACTGTGTCTAACTGAGGTTCTATTAAAATGTTCCTTTTAATGCCTGCCTTGCATAGTTCCTAAAGCAATTCTAATGAAAAAAAGAGTAATAGATCTAAAATGCAAGTCTTTTTTTTGTTGGTGGTGGTGGTGATGGTGGCAGGTGTTTTCTGAGTACTATTGCACAGATTATAAAAATTATTTAAATTAAATGAATTTAGATTTTTATAAACTGCTAATTGCCCTAGCATTAGCACTAACTCTAAAAAGCTTATTGAAAACAGCATTATTAAATACTAATCAATTCCATTATTTGTTATTGGCATTCCAAAAAAAAATTATTCTGCTTTTATGGATTCAACAGTGTAAGGTCTGGGCATTTCCTGCATGTAGGACAGAAGCAAGTGTGAGACATCAAGTCTTCACTGACATGTCTTAGTAGTTAGTGCCTTTCATACTTGTAGACTCCACTACAGAGAACAAAAGAAAGCTTTGAACCTGTGTTTATCATTGCTGACACCCTACCGTATTTAGCTTGTTAAATAAAATGTATGGCTATTGATTCAGGCTGAGCTCCTGCACTAGGCCCCAATAAACCAGCCCAAAATGGAGCCACTCATACTAAGGCTCCAAACCAAAACCTAAGCTGTTTACTTGTAAGATCTGACCTTCCAAGAAATCGGGAGAGAGATAATAGGTAAATTTCCAAACAGGTCAGTTTCCAGAAAAACAAGAGAGTCACAGCAATCAATCAAAAGGAACCCAATCAACCTGAGCACACATGTTAAGGAGGGCCCCTCTGCTTTAACCTCTACAAGGAAAATAGCCTGAAGTAACTGAGAGTTAACTGAGCACTTTTTGCACTATGCTATTTCCTTGTTCCTGCTCAAGCTACCTCACAAAACCCACTGTTCTGCCATGCTCAGCAAATCTCCTGTCTATTTTGATTGGCTGCTGCCTGGCTCATAAATCACTAATAAAAGCCAGTTTGATCTTTAAAACTCAAATTGTTAAAATATTGTTCTGGGGCAACCCCTTCAGGTCCCCTCCCACTGTGGGAGCTTTTCTGTCCTCTCAATAAATCCAACTTTCTCAAAGAAAAAAAAAAATATATATATATATATATTTTTTTTCTTTGATAAGTTATATAATAATTACATTAGGGGTATGTTGAATTCAGGATTGTCAAGAGTTTATAAGCTTTGTATGAGGGAGACCCCCCCAAAAAACCAGAATTTATTTATACAAAATTGTGTATTTATTCTTACATGTTAAAACTGCAGTCACTTTCAAAGTACTTGCTGTTTGATGCAATAGACCTATCAAGACACTTTTTCTACTGCTCAAAACCATTTTAGAGCTTGTTGATTTGATGCCTTTTAGTACTTCTGCCATTTTTTTGTTTCACCTCTTCTACATGGGCAAAACATTTCCTCATGAGGACTTTTTTCATTCAGGGAAACAAAAAAAAAGTTGCTTGGGGCAAGATCAGATGAATAGAGAGGGTAAGGCACAGGGGCCATGCCATTTTTTGGTCAAAACCTGCTGAACAGTCAGTGCTGTGTGGGCAGGTGGGCTCATAAACCATCCATCATGAAATGGGCAAACATGTTGAAAGGATCTCCAAAAAAATTCACTGAAGCCAAATGCAACCTCTCACAACAATACTGGTTGGTACATTGATGCTAATGGGTTCCTAGAACTCTTACCTAGAGGGGAAAGCCTGTACTACAAAGGGATTGACCTCCAAAAAATAATTCTCCTTTTTTTTAGGTTCCCCTTCGTAATACTTCCAATAATTATCAAAAATGTTGTTTTGCTCCAGAAATACAAAATAACTATTATAATTTGATATAGCAGCATATCCAAAGTACATGGTTTTGAAGTTACACTTTCATGGTGGAAGATTGGTTAGGATTTGTTAAAAATCATGATATAATAAAATAGATGGACACAGTAGGTAAGGATTTTAAGGCTGAGGCAAGGAACTCAAAAAGACCTGGGATATAAATGGTTTTATGTTTTCTATTGAAGAATTGATGGGCCTTTCAGAAAGTTCTGGAATGATCAAAGTTATTTGCAGTTTTTTTCTTTCTGGACAAGAGTCTTCTGGAATGGTAAAGTTATGTTGATGAGGCCAATGGAATAGAAAATCATGTTAATATGGACAGTAACGGTGTGTGGATGATTTCAGTTCTCTTGGGTTCAAATCTTAGCTCTGTCACTTACTAGCTTTGTGATCTTGGACAAGTTAGTCATTCTCTCTGTAAACCAGTCTCATCATTTGTAAAAGGGGTATCCTCGTAGTCCCTTCTCATAGAGTTATTATGAGAAATGAGTTAATAAATACAAAAGGCTTAGAATACTGCCTGACACATTTTCCCTCAGATCCTATCATTCCTTCAACCTCACAGAATTTGTCTTAGGAGAAACAAAGGTTTTAGATGGTCACTTTCATTTTATATATTTCACTGACATTTTCCATTTGCATTGCTTACATTTACACTCCAAAGTCTGACTACGTAACTAGTTCATCGGCATTTGCATGTCTTTTAGATACTCTCAACCCCTACATGAAGAAATAGCATTGCATAAGCACCTGAAGCACAAAAATATTGTCCAGTATCTGGGCTCTTTCAGTGAAAATGGTTTCATTAAAATCTTCATGGAGCAGGTTCCAGGAGGTAAGAGATGTTTTTTTCTTTTAAAAATATGAATTTCTGCTCAGCCTGTAATCCCAGCACTTTGGGAGGCCAAAGCAAGTGGATTGCCTGAGCCTGTAATTTGAGACCAGCCCAGGCAACTTGGCAAGACCTCGTCTCTACACAAAGTAAAAAAAAAAAATTAGCTGAATGTAGTAGTGCGTGTCTGTAGTCCAGCTATTTGGAAGGCCAAGGCGGAAGGACTGCCAGAGTACAGCAGGTCAATGCTGGTGTGGTTGTGTGTGCCACTGCACCGCAGCCTGGGCAATGGAGTGAGACTACAACTCAAAAAAAAAAAAAATCTAAGAGCTTGAAGAGGAGTAACATTGAATGGGATTTACTAGAGTACAGCTCTTAATCCATCTAACTGAAAGAAAAATTAGACATGTGACATTACCTTCCATTTGTCAACCTTATGAGAGTCAGAAAATACAATTAAATATAGGGTTTATTTGAATGCAAAGCTTGAGGATAGCTACCTGGGAAACATAGACTCCAAAAGAATGGGTCAGCATTACCGAGTAAGAAAGTTCAAGTTTGACTTACATAGCCAGAAGTTTAACAAGGTTATAACATTTTCTATACAAGGTCAGTACATATGTTGCAGTGATTTCATTGGTTACAGCTTGCTATCTTCCAAGGAAGATTGCTTTAATATTCCATAAAGAGGGATAATGGGCTCAAGGGGTCTTATCTCTGGCACTGTTCAGTCTTTCCTAATCATTTACAGGACAAGAATGAGGAAGAGATTTAATCTCTAATTAGAGAAGAAGTTGTCACTGCATGTTACTTGACTCAGCACTCAGAGTCACTTTCCTTAAATAATAAGGTTTTAATAAGTGAAAAACCCAACAGCTTTAAGTTTGAATTATTTAATTTTACAGGGATAATAAGTAAATATTGGAACCATTTTAGTATCAATCATCATGATTTGGATTAAGATTAGCAATTTACACTGGCCTTATACTTAGACTGTATTTGATAATGTGTGTCTTCAGAGTAGGAATGTTTTCATACTCATGTTTGAGTCCAATATCAAGGAAACCTCCTGGGCCGCTGTGAAGAACCAATGAATGTTAGCTTAAATTCGTGTAACGTTACTTTAAGATACTTTAAAGTGCTCATTTGGATAAGATTTTTATCCACCGTTTCTCCCCCCTTTACAGGAAGTCTTTCTGCTCTCCTTCGTTCTAAATGGGGCCCACTAAAAGACAATGAACAAACCATTGGCTTTTATACAAAGCAAATACTGGAAGGATTAAAATACCTCCATGACAATCAGATAGTGCACCGGGACATAAAGGTAAGGTGCACCCGGATTCATTTTCATGGGTTCTTTGCTGGGTTATTATTGTTTTATTTGCAAAAGCCATATTGTGCTGTGAGTATTCATTTACAATGGTGAATAAGTACATCTTAGAAGCAGCAGAAATAGAAGATATCATGCTATCCCGCATCAGTTAATTATATCTATGTCTTATTACCTGTAGTCAAAGAATAAACTGTTTAATCCTGTTCAACTGACAAGATTGTGCTCCCACTACGTGATGCTTACTGGGAACTCTGTGGGGTGGGGGTGCAACTGTATAAAGTTAAACAGGAGGCGAAGAGCTCACAGGTGGTTGGTCTTTGTATCCTTGCCCATAGTAGCTACTCGATAAACACTATCAAATCAATGAATGAATGGTTAGAAGAAAAAAATCATAAAATCCCTTTTTCTCACAAGCATTACGTGCTCATTGATTCAGCTAAAATTATAAGGTATAGATTCTCTAAAATAATAACTTTGGATTCTCTTTGAAAAAGAGAAAATTCAGAACTAATAGATTTTTAATAAAGGCTGAACTATTGAAAGTAAGTTAGTATTACCTAAAATTGAACCAAATGCCCATTTATCTGTGATGCCCCTAAATCTTCCCTTTTTGGAAAAGAAGTAAAGCAACGTAGAAAAAAAAGTAACATGATTGGAGAGTTCCAAAAAAATCCTAATTTAACTTACACACGGATCACAACTTATCTGTAAACAGCAACAAGCACTAATTAGGAACATGTCTGACCTTGTAATCATAGTAGCAGATTGTGATCAGTGAATAATATGTGAACAAAAAAAAAATGGTGTCAAGAATATAGGATTGATATACATTGTTAATGAAGAATATAGAATCAGTGTTTTTTATTTGCTCTCAGGACACTTTTTCTATTGGACTTACCTAGTCAACAACAAACAGTATGGGATGAAAGATACCATTTGTGATTAAAGTCCTCTGTTCTCTAGGGTGACAATGTGTTGATTAATACCTACAGCGGTGTTCTCAAGATCTCTGACTTTGGGACATCAAAGAGACTTGCTGGCATAAACCCATGTACTGAAACTTTTACTGGTATGTTTTTGCAATGATGATACACATCTTATGTAATTAAGGAAATAACTGCCGCGTTTGGGCATAATGTGAGAGAGAAATTCAGTTGGTGTTCTCACACATGTTGATCTTGGTCTCTTTTGATGCTCACTGAAAATGTTATACAGAATTTGATCTGACTCTTCACTTCCTGTATTTGTATGATTTGCTTAGTCTTCTGCTTAATGCCACTGAAGATTTTTTTAAATTCTCAATTTATTATTTGTTTTTCTTTTAATTCCATTCCATCTCTCCTGGTTGTCCTACAATTCCTATAACCCTGGCAGGATTTTTTTTTTTTTTAACACATTCTTTGCCCAACCTCTCTGTGATTCTTAGTCATGCCCTAATCACTTCCCATTTGGACTACGAACTCCCTCTCTCCTAGTCTCTTTACTCCCTGTGGTTGATGTCCTTATTCCAGAATATAAATAACCATAGGATTTCAATTTAGAAAGAGGAAGTGACTCACCAGCTCAGAAGAGATGGGGAAAGAGCCTTCCTGAGAAATTAGGCAGTGCAGTGACTGAGCTGCTCCTGGTGCAAAGTCCTGGGAGGGTAGAGACAAAGCCATTTCCAAAGAGGCAACAGTAGCCAAAAAGAAACTGAGACAGGAGATAAATGACTGCTCAACAGTAAACAGTTACAGTGAATGTATCTGGGACTCAAACCTGGTCTCCAAGTTCTTTTTTTTTTTTTTTTTGAGTTGAGTCTCCGTCGTCCAGACTGGAGTGCAGTGGCCGCTCCCGACCACCGCAGCCTCCACCTGCTGGGCTCTGGCAATCCTTCCGCCTCAGCCTTCCAAGTAGCTGGAATTACAGGCACGCGCTACCACGCCCGGCTGATTTTTGATTTACTGTAGAGATGAGGTCTCGCTGCCCAGGCGGGTCTCGAACCCGCGGGCTCAGGCAATCCACGCATCTCATCCTCCCAAAGGCGCGGGATTACAGGCTGAGCCACCGAACCCGGCTTCCAAGTTATCACTCCATTATGCCGGTTCTCATGAAGTGTTAAGTTCTTTTTACAGTGGTTCATGCCTGTATGTAACCCTAGCGCTTTGGGAGGCAGAGGAGAGAGAATTGCCTGAGCCCAGGTGTTCGAGACCAGCCTGAGCAACTTGGCAAGACCTCGTCTCTACAATAAATCAAAAATTAGCTGAGCATGGTGGTGCATGCCTGTAGTTCCAGCTACTGCGAAGGCTGAGGCAGAAGGACTATCTGAGCCCATCAGGTCAAGGCTGCAGTGGCTGTGAGTGTGCCTCTGCACTCCAGCCTGGGCAACAGAGTGAGACTGACACACACGCAAAAAAAAAAAAAAAAAAAGAAAGAAAGAAAGAAAAAGGGAGAGAAATGTATGAAAAAAGACTATTGATAATCTTTGGTTTAATAGAAAGCAAAAAACGCCAGCTGGCCCCATCTCTGAATTCTGTGGAGCAGGTGAGAGGACCTCCATTTCTCAGAGGGGAAAATTGATTGCCAGAGATGAGATACTACTATCAGAAGTCACAACAATGTGAATGTGATAAAAAATGATTTTTTTTATTGAGATGGGGGGCTCACTATGTTCCCAGGCTGATCTCAAATTCCTGGGCATAAGAGATCCTCCTGCCTCAGTCTCCCGAGGAACTGGGATGCTACACCCGGCAGAACTCTGATTTTTTTATTGACTCTTTGCTCTTTGCTTTCACCCTCTGGCTCTGATCTGTCTTTCTCTCCACCTTCCTGCAGGAGGAAAGAGAAAAATTCCATAAGTTTTCTCCTCGGAACAGTCAGCCACACCCTGGCACGGGTCTCACCCTCAAGTCAATGGGTATTTCAGGGCACTGGATTAAACACATTTCGAATGTAGTTTTGGGGTAAAATGAATTCTGACCTAATAGTAGCTAAAATGTCTTTACATTTCTTGCCTCATACTCTCAACTTGGCAGTAGACAGTTTCAGTGCTGCCAAGACGCAGTAACTTCTGAGAGAAAAATCTCTACTTTCACAGGCTTTGTGGGACAGGATGTCAATGTAATATCTTCTGCTGATCTTGAAAATAAGCTTTTTTTTTTTTAATCCCCAAGGAAGTTGTAGGAAAGCAGTCCTCAAAGGGCCTTTTGCTGGTACCTCTCCCACGGGCCTCACCTGAGAATGATACTCATGGGTAATGTGCTTAGATCTGTCCCCAGCTCTCGTCCTGATGTCCAGGGTATGCAGACAAGTATCCCTCCACACTGTAGGTCTCTCCGCATGAACTCAGTGCTTACACCAAGTCCCAGGTGCTTAGTGAGTTGAGTTGAAAGACATTGATCTAGTTCACCTCTTGGTGATTTTTATAGGAGGAAATGCAGCAGTGCCGTCATTTATAGAGTGCTTACTGTATACCTGGCTCTGTGCTAAGTGCTTTAAGGATTTTTTTTCATTGAAATGCATATATCAACCCTAATCATTAGGTATCATTATCCCAGTTTATGATGAGAAAATTAAGGTTCAAAGAGGTTAAATAACTTGCCCGGGGTCACAAAGCTAGTTAGTAATAGAGCTGAGTCCCAAACTAGACTTAACAGGTCAAGTGGAATTAATTATCTTCTCCCCAAACCAGTCACCCACACATTCTTCTGTCTCAGTTGATGGCCACTCCAGACTAGAGTTATCCAGAGCACCTCTCTTTTCCCACACTCTAACCTAATCCATCAAGGAAGGCTGTTGGCTCTACCTTCAAAATGTGACCGAAACTGGATGGGTTCTCACCACCTCCACGGCTGCCACCCTCATAGCTCGCCTGCATTACTTTCCAAGTCTCCTAACCCTGCTCCAACCTCACTTTTGCCCCCTACTGTCTGTTGTAAACACAGCAGCCAGAGTGACCATTTAAAATAGGGGTGTCTTGGGCATGGTGGCACACGCCTCTAGTTCCAGCTACTTGGAAGCCTGAGGTGGAAGGATCGCCAGAGCCCAGCAGGTTGACACTGGGGTGGCTTTGAGCGTGCCACTGCACTCCAGTCTGGGCGACGGAGTGAGACTCCATCTCAAAAAATAAAACTGAAAAATAGAACAGGGGTATCCAACCTTTTTGCTTCTCTGAGCCGCATCAAGTAAAGAGAAATTGCCTTGGGCCACACATAAGTTATATATAGTTAGAGCATATACATAATAAGACTTCTTTTATGTTTTTGCATTTTTTTACTATAAGGTTTAGAAAAATGACAACACTATAAAACCAGAATTTGGAGAGTTTGACCTTGATTTTGCAAAACTAATCTGTCAGTGTCTGGTTTGACAGAAGTAGTTGCAATTGTTAGTGAGTTCTCAAGGGACTCATCAGAAATGCTTCTTCAAATTTTGCTCTTCGTGTGCTTCGTAAATGAAAACAGCTCCTCACAAATGTACATGCTGCCAAAAAGCGATATCATGAATAGGACATGATTATGAATTTCAAAAATGGAGCTACACATGGGGTCAGGAAGAAAATAAATGCTAAAAAACACATGATATTAAAAGATGTTGTAGGGCTGCATTACTAACTGTTCTGGACTACATGTGGCCCATGGGCCACAGGTTGCACATGCCTGGTTTAAAACATAAGCCATGCGCTATCACTTAGAGCCCTCAATGGCTTTTCCTTTTGTTCAGAGTAAGCAAATGCCAAAGCCCTTACCATGGTGGACAAGGCGCTGACCTGACTCAGAGTCTGTTTCCTTTCAAACCTTTTTTCTTACTTTTTCCCCCTTGCTCACTCTGTGCCAGAAACACCGACTTTCCTGCATTTCCTCCATGATAACAAGCGGGGAATTGCTGCAGGGCCTTTGCACACGCTTTTCCTTCTGCCAGTCACAGTCTTCTCCCAGCTGTCTGCATGGCTAACTCCCTTGCCGCCTTCAAGTCTTAACTCAGATGTTGCCTCCTCAGTGAGACCTTCCTTGATCACCCATTTACAATGGCAGCCTCCCTGGGCCCTGCTGATTGACTTTACACTGGGTTTTTGTTTTTGTCATAATACATCATTTTCTAACATGCTGTATAATTTACTTATTATGCTGTCTGCCTTCCACTGCAAAAATATAAGTTTAAAAGCCCAGGGATTTCTACCTGTTGACTCCATTGCTATACTTAAGTGCCTGGAACAGTGTCTGACCCATGGTAGGCCATCAAAGTAGATCTTTTGAATGAATGAATGAAGTGTGACATGAAAGCTTAATCTGATAACCACTAAGCGATCCCATCTTCCAGGTAGTTGCAGTGGCAAAGAAACTCTAAAATAGATATTTCAAAGTAATTTTTAAAAGAACTTTTTAGAAAGCAGATATAAGAGATACGGATTTTAGAGTTAATACTCTCACTGGTTTTCCTTAGTCTAATGTCGGGTTGGCTTGCATCTTCATTATCCAGCTCTGTAAATTACTTTGTATAAAATATTATGTGTCATGTGTTTGTGGAGTGAAAAGAAGAGCAGATATGAACACATGACTCAACCTGTTTTTCTGACACTTGCTCAATGGGAGATAATTAAACACAACTAGCAGATAGAGCTCTTTGAACTATTATCTGATGAATAAAATGTTGCATAATTTGCCATTGATCTTACTTGAATTGTCTAATTTTTTTAATTTGCTATATTTTTGAACAGTTATAACTCCTATTTAGATATTAATACAACTTAAATTCTCTCATGAATTCCATTCTAGGCCCAGAGTGAACAAAAGGGGTGGAGGCTTCCACACATATTTTCCAAAAGACCACTTGGTTTGGCCGGGTTTGGTGGCTCAGCCTGTTAATCCCAGCACTTTGGGAGACTGAGGCGAGTGGATTGCCTGAGCCCGCAGGTTCAAGACCAGCAGGGCAACTTGGCAAGACCTCGCCTCTACAATTAAAAAAAAAAAATTAGCTGGGCATAGTAGTGCGCACTTTAGTTCCAGCTACATGGAAGGCTGAGACAGAAGGATCCCCAGAGCCCAGTAGGTCGACGCTGGGGTGGCCGTGAGTGAGTGTGCCACTGCACTGCAACCTGGGTGACAGAGTGAGACTCCAACTTAAAAAAAAAAAAGTCCACTTGGTTTTATTTAAGTCGTAAGCAATCATCACTCAGGGGGAAAGCTACAAATGAAGAGAAATCATAACAATTTTGTACTAAAGGTGGATGAGTCTTTGGGTGCATGGTTGCTTGTCCTTGGCCAGATGAAAGCCTTTCTGAGAGCGGATGTGCAGTGGAAGGGAGCACGAACATGAACTACTGTGCCAGTGAGGTCCAGAGGATAAACCTGGCAAGATGGCAATACCCAACAAAAATGATGCATTTATGTTTATAAACCACAGTCTATTTTTAGCCTATGATAGTGGTTTTCAGAAACCATTTGGAGAAATTTTATGTGATGGTTTTCACCTATAAATCATGCAAATGTAGTTTGGTTATGAATGAGAAAATACTAAAGTATTTTGGCAAACACCTTGGGATTTGAAGTAATTCAACATGGCATCTTACATGGGTTCCTGTTTGCTGATTCTATCGTTTGTATATCAAAAGCAGAGGATATGGTGATAATATATTTCTATTTATGCCCTTGACCCATTGCTTGACTTTGGGAAACCACTCTAGGGGGTTTTTGAAGTCCAGATCTGCCTGAGCCCGCGGGTTCGAGACCCGCCTGGGCAACTTGGCGAGACCTCATCTCTACAATAAATCAAAATTAGCCGGGCGTGGTAGCGCGTGCTTGTAGTTCCAGCTACTCGGAAGGCTGAGGCGGAAGGATTGCCAGAGCCCAGCAGGTCGAGGCTGCGGTAGCCGGGAGCGGCCACTGCACTCCAGTCTGGGCGACAGATTGAGACTCCAACTCAAAAAAAAAAGGAAGTCCAGATCCAGCCTCTCATTTGGGCCAGTGAAGTGATTGCAATTGATGTGCCAGGCCAGAAGCACAACTAAGAGCTCTTAGCCCCCACTTAATTCCTTCTACTATACCATACACTTCAACGCTCTCATTTCATGCAGCCTTAAATCTCTTCTCTTTCTCATTTTATTCTTTGTCATTCTATCTGTTGGTTATCTGTGTTGATGGCTGATGACCTATCTCTGGTCTGTTAAACCTGTTATTCCATGGACCGCAGACACAGCAGGAGTCATATATGTTTGTTTTACAGAATAGAGTACACCAGAAATGTATGTGCCTCATCTTTTGCAATGGCTTTCAGAATCTTTTAGCAGTCATGATTAAGAAATAAGAATGAAAATGGAAAAACTAAGCATTTAAGCCAGGAACTGAGAAATAAAGATAGGTCTAAGGAAATGAATGAACTATCTAGATTTTTCCTGGAAAATATTAGAAGTATATATAATGACAGTCTTCATGTATTTGAAGAACTGAATACAGAAAATGTGTATTGATGTTTTCTCTGTTGTTCTCAGAAGACTAATTGTTTAACATTCTGTCAAGCATTGCAAATAAAATATACCATGTTTTTTCTTGTTTAAAAAGAAAGACTGCTTGCTAGAAGTTCCTAAGAGATCCCAGGGAAATGATGCCTCACTTATATTTACACTATCTGGGGAATGAGAACATAGCTAGTCATAACCAGATAATATTGGTAAACTATTTTTATGTCACTGATAAAAATCATTATGAAAACTGCTAGTTCCACTTTTATTAAGAGCAAATAAAACTGGAACTCAAAAAAGACAAAATATTAGGTCTCGAATCCTGTCTTTAAAGTTGTGGAAAGATTGAAACTGTCATTCATCTCTTTTCTTTAAGTGGAAATGTGCTTATTATTTCTAGGTACCCTTCAGTATATGGCACCAGAAATCATAGATAAAGGACCAAGAGGCTATGGAAAAGCAGCAGATATATGGTCTTTGGGCTGCACAATCATCGAAATGGCCACAGGAAAACCACCGTTTTATGAACTAGGAGAACCACAAGCAGCTATGTTCAAGGTCATACTTCGTATGTCTCACAAACGAATAGATAAAGCTTTTCATAGCTACTGGATATTTCTATATATGTATGTCATATTTTGTAGATAAAAGGAAAAAAGTCTTAATGAGCACAAATTGAGAGTATATTAAAATTCAAGAGGATTCTGTCTTATCACAGTGCCTGTGCCTCGCAATGACTCTCATCCTGCCCTAGTTTTCTCAGCTATAATGTGAGGTTCAAGGTAACTTCCTTCGACTACCTTTTTAACAGTGCAGTATAGGTCTACTGCAGTATCTCAGGCCCGTTGTCCCTGGGCTTTGAGAAGCTAAGGCAGGAGGATCACTTGAGCTCAGGAGTTAGAGACTTCAGTGAGCTATGATCACACCACTGCACATTCCAGTCTGGGCAACAAAAAAAACAAACTAACAAACAAAAACAACAGCAAAGTAATACATAGTATATTGAAGATGAAGAGAAATCTAGAAACATTTTTTGCCCACTTAAGAATTAAATCAAGCCGGGCTCGAAGGCTCAGCCTGTAATCCTGCGCTTTGGGAGGCCAAGGTGAGTGAATTGCCTGAGCCCGCAGGTTCGAGACCCACCTGAGCAACTTGGCGAGACCTCATCTCTACAATAAATCAAAAAACTAGCCGGGCGTGGTAGCACGCGCCTGTAGTTCCAGCTACTTGGAGGGCTAAGGCGGAAGGATCGCCAGAGCCCAGCAGGTCCAGGCTGCAGTGGCCGGGAGCAGCCACTGCACTCCAGTCTGGGTGACAGAGTGAGACTCCAACTGAAAAAAAAAAAAAAAGAATTAACTCAAATCTGTATCTACCTTTACCTTTCTAACGTAATAGTTTGAAGTCTCCATTTCAAAAGGACATTATTACCATTTTAAGTAAATCAATCTTATTCTCATATATCTACTCCTCTAGCCTGATTCACTCGCCCATTAATAACTCCTTTGGGAGTGGGGAGCAGCCCCACCCCCCGAAGTAGGAGGCGCCTGATATAGAAATAGGCCTGTGTGAGGCCAGGTGCCATGGTTTCGGGATCTGGACACTGGGCATAGCAGCGACAGGCCTCTGAATCTACAGCCCTCCCCTGCCAGACTGCCAGGACAACAGGATGTTTGAAATAAAAACCTGCTTCCCAAGAAGTGATGCTCACATCTACTATTCTCTAATGCAGAGAACTTTTGAGGCTAATTGTTATTCCTCTCCCTGCCTCTGCTCATGTTTCTAGCATGTATTCCATTTGTGTGTAGTCTCTCATGAGGGGCCATGTGTTACATACCTTCTGCTTTTATGCAAAGCTTGGCTTACTTTACACCTAGAGACAATCTGATAGGACACTGCTCATATAAAACGGAGTCGTGAGAAAAGCCTGAAAGAGCAATGACGGGTACCAAGAGAGCTGCCTTTGTTGCCATGACTGGATGTCTTTCTCTTCTTGGTCGGTCTTTCACGGTTTCACCAATTTACAGGACTTACTCTGAAATGCTGCTTTATAACTCATGAGTGCAGAGCTTGCTATACCATATGTTAGGCCACCCTAAGCTTTGCCCAGGATTTGATGCTATCTTGGCGGGTTGAGATGACATAGACTCGGGTACCAATTTACGATGCTTGAATCCAGGCTCCAACACTGTCGAGGTATTTGAGACTTTGGGCAAACTACAGGAGTTTTATTGAGGAGTTTATGAGATAATATGTGCAAAGCACTTAACACTGTGTCTGACGCCATAGTAAAACTATGTAATTCTTACAAATAATTACATATTCTTATTTTATAAGGCTAAATTTATATAAGCTATGTGATAACATATTTCTTTACAAAAGTTTTCTGTATTAAATATACTAAAATTCATTAATTTTTTTAGAATAGCAGCAATCAAAAGTAAAGTCTAATTACTTAAAAATAGTTTGTTTAATTTTAAAGTATTTTCACGTATCACTTTTAATGTAGGTGATCTGAAACAAGAAAAAGATTCACAAATTATGTAATAGGGGAATGAACACAGGTTTTAATCCAAACAAATTAAGGCTCAAATCCCAGATCTGCCTTTTCATAACCACGTAATCTCATCCGTTCTAAGCTTTGTTTTCTTTTTCATTGGTGTAGGAGGATGATATTTAATCCACTGAGTTGCTGGAATGTTTTGATGAGATTTATAAACAGAAAAACCCCAGCACAATGCCTGGCACATAGCTATTGTGAGAAACTCAGTGGTCTCAATTGAAAAGATCTTTTTGGGTGTGCCAGTGTAGGAATGTGTTCTAAAGTTTTAAAGGACTAAATTATGACTTCAAAGTACTGTCTGCTGTCTTAAACTATGGTTGTGTCCTTGGAAAAGTTACAAAAGCACTCTGTAACCTACAAAATATACATCTTGTTTCCGTTTGAGAAAAGCCATGAGTGTGAAGTGTGTCTTTTTGCACTAGGGGACCAAATTATGGAGCCTGGAGCTTGGATGATGAGGTGGTCACTCATTGTACTTTTCACACCTATGTCTTAGGTGGGAATGTTCAAAGTCCACCCTGAGATACCAGAGTCTATGTCTGCAGAGGCCAAGGCGTTCATACTGAAATGTTTTGAACCAGACCCTGACAAGAGAGCCTATGCTAATGACTTGCTTATTGATGAGTTCTTAAAAGTTTCAAGCAAAAAGAAAAAGACACAACCTAAACTTTCAGGTATGTGGTTGCATTGAAGCAGATACAGTCAGAGTCACCAAACCTTAAGCTTAAGATAGAAGAGTTTTTCAGAAGTAAACTAACCTGTTTAACAGATATCACTGGAAATTGGTATAAACATTTAGCACAGTTTCCTCAGGCATTCGATTCCAGTATCAGGGAGCAGAGTTCCATCAATTGCACAAATGCTGGGACCATGTACATACTAATCTTCTATCACATAGTTAGTAAGTAGTTAATATATCAGCATCCATATCATTCTGGCATTGCTGATACTAAGGTTAAAGTGCAAAAGGGATTAAGATGTAGCTTTTGTCTGAGTGCGGTGGCTCAAGCCTGTAATCCCAGCACTTTGGGAGACCAAAGGGAGGGGATTATCTGAACCCACGGATTCGAGACCAGCCTGGGCAACTTGGTGAGACCTCGTCTCTACAAAAACTTAGCCAGGTGTGGTAGCACATGCCTGTAATTCCAGCTACTTGGAAGGCTGAGGTGGAAGGATCGCCTGAGCCCAGCAGGTCGACACTGGGTTGGCTGTGAGTGTGGCCTGGGCAATGAAATGAGACTCCAACTCAAAAAAAAAAGAAAGAAAGGAAGGAAGAAAGAAAGACAGATATGTAGCTTTTTAGAACTGAAACTCCAAATGACCACTCACTAGCCTCAGGACTATCACCAAGCTATTGAGCTTCCAAGCCATCTAGGTAATATGTTCTTTAATTTTAGGCAGTAGAAAATGCCTGCTGCCTCTTAGAAAATATGTTTCCGAATAATTACCAAAAAAAGAGAGATTTCCAGCTGTGGATAAAACAGCAGTGTAAAAATAATAAGCATGTCATCTTTTTGCAATGATTTCTATAACTTATTTCAGAAAGAAAAAACAAATAAATGATCTAATTGTTCTTGGCATTTTCTGGTGTTTACATTGGATAAGAACAGGCAGATTGAATATTTGGAAAGGACATTGATCTCATTTCAAGCATTCACTTTTTGTTGATTTCTCAGTTTAACAGCAAACTGAACATGTGCTTATTCATTGCTGTTTGCTTTTCTTCCCACAGCTCTCTCAGCTGGATCAAATGGTAAGTTTGTTTTTACTTTGCCCATTGGGCTAAGGGCTGGTGTATCATGTGATAAACCCCAGACTTCCCATCAGTCTCATCCTCTGCTCTTTGCTTGCATGGGGGGGCTTCTGGGTATTAAGAATGTACACAGGCTGGGCTCAGTGGCTGAGCCTGTAACCCCAGCACTTTGGGAGGCCAAGGCAAGTGGATTGCCTGAGCCCGCGGGTTCAAGACCATCCTGGACAACTTGGCGAGATCTTGTTTCTACAATAAATCAAAAATTAGCTGGGTGTGGTAGCACATGCCTGTAGTTTCAGCCACTTGGAAGGCTGAGGTGGAAGGATCACAGGAGCCTAGGTCGACGTTGGGGTGGCCACTGCACACCAACCTGGGCGGTGGAGCAGGACTCCAACTCAAAAAAAAAAAAAGAAGAAGAAGAATGTGCATGGCCACATGCCCAGCTGGGCTCATTCCTAAGGAAACCCCTCACCTTTCTCTCCCATAAGAGGGGTGGCTTAAATTGTTTTGCCCTACATCCAAGATGGTGACTATATTTTTGAAATCATCAATTTGAGCAAAATTTTGTGATTTCTTATCTAGTTGGCTACCTAATGGATTTCTTGTGGAAAACTTCAATGCCAAATACCTTCCTCTGTCCTTTTTGGGGTGATATATTCTATTTTTAGTTGGTCAGACATTATTGTGCTCTTGTTTCCTAAGGTTGACTTTTGCAGATCCTAACTAGGAAGGTAGATTTGCTCTAGGAATATCAACTAAAGCATTTTAAAGAATAACAAAGAAATGAACATGGTTTTCGATCTTCCTAAGTTGGATGAGTGGTTGATCAAATAGTATAAGGGGCATCATGTTCATTATGCATGGAAGATTCATACAGATTTCTCAATGCCCCGTAGCCAGTCAACCTAGAGTAGAGGCCCATTAATTGAGGGCACAGCTTCTCCGGTTTTCTTTCTCCCATTCTGAGAGTCAGGAAGGAACTCCTGATACGCCTCCTTCCCACCGTCCCTTTTTCCTTTCTCTACAGACAGCCTAGGTTCTGGAAGGCAGCCATTACCTTCCCACCAGGCCAACCCTGCAGTGTTTCTCAGCCTTCTGACCAGCCTACTTCTGTTGTCATAAAAGTGAGCACTGACTTTGGAATTACACAGTAGTCAGTTCTGATCCCACTGAGCCACCTTTTGATATGTAACATACAGCAATTTACCTGTTTCATCTGTCATTCTGTGCTGGTAACAATACCTACTTCACAGATGGTTCTGAGAAGAAAATAAAATTATATCCTAAAAAAGCCTTGGAGCTATGCCCGGATACACAATCCATAATCCCATGATCGTCTTAGCCCTTCTACATGGCTTGGTTTTTGTTCACAGGATTCCTCTCTCTCTCTCCCTCTTTCTCTCTCTCTCTCTCTCTCTCTCTCTCTCT
>NW_007233347.1:659638-673670 GCF_000164805.1 Carlito syrichta | reverse complement strand
ACACACACACACACACACACTCTCTCTCTCTCTCTCTCTCTCTCTCTCTCTCTCTCTCTTAACTTCTGTGAACTTAACTATACACACTTGGCGAGTTAGAGATAAAGACTTTATAATCATTTAAGTGGACAATTCTGCCCACATCTTCCCAGTAATCATGTGTCTCAGAGTGAGCGTGAGATGGAAGGTATAAATCTGCTGAGCTCTAGCCGGTCAGGTTCCCACATACCCTCTCACCCTTTGTGCACAGACGTGCACTGGGCATAGAAAGAATGGGCAGCCCCCAACTCCCTGCATGACTAAGCTGTTGAGACTCACAACTGAAGAGCATCATTACATGGATGAGGTGATACTTCCCTCTCCTCCCTAGGAAAGCAAGACGGATGTGCTCGCCGGATTAGGAGCTAAAATCCCATTTGATTGTTCTCAGGTGTTGCAGAGAACGTTTTGCCTCCTATTAATTAAAACTGTGAACTTTGACCTGGTCTTACTCTCCTTCTAGATGAATACAAGCTACAGGCATCTTCCTTCCCCAGGTATTTTTTTACAGGCCGTGTATGTGTTTCTGTCCAGAGCACAGGCCCCTCACTGTGTTACTTCTGAGGGGCCTTCCATAACTACACCCAGCTTCCCCTCAAGAGGGCAGTAAGAGGGTGGCAATGATGAGGCCCTCCTTCCCTTCTAGGGAGAGACCCTCTAATCCTCGCTGCTCTCCCATAGCCACACACAGACTGAGAGATTTAAATAACCTTGTACTCTTTGTTTTTTTTTTTTTTTTTTAGTTGGAGTCCTCTTTCAGACAACCATAGCACCCTCTACCAGGACAGTTGTTATCCAGTATCTTCAGCACTGGTTGTGTGCACGTTTCTTTGACTGAACTTTGAGCAATTTAAGAATATAATCCATTTACTGGGTTTTGTTTTTGTTTTTGTTTTTTTGAGTCGGGGTCTCACTCTGTTGCCCAGGCTGAGTGCAGTGGCACTCTCAGGGCTACCGCAGCCCGACCTGCTGGGCTCAGGCGATCCTTCCACCTCAGCCTTCCAAGTAGCTGGCACTACAGGCACACAGTACCACACCCAGCTGATTTTTTGACTTATTGTAGAGACAGGGTCTCATCAAGTTGCCCAGGCTGGTCCCGAACCCCTGGGCTCACGCAATTCTCTCGCCTCGGCATTCCAAAGTTCTGGGATTGTAGGCTGAGCCACTACGTCCAGCCCAGACAAAGAGATTTAAGTAATTCACTTTAGCTTAAGCATTAATAGTACACTTACTGTATGCACAGGAAATGTGCCAGGCCCTGAGTATGTTAGGATGATAAAGCCAGAGTTTCCAATTTTAAGGAGATGTTGACCCTATGGGAGAGACGCATGGGACAAAATCAACTCTACCAAATATAATGTAGTCTGTACAGAGGGAGTCCAAAAGGGGGAGAGAATGACTGATGTCATTCTGGGAACGTGGTTTCAAGGAAGATTTTCCACTGGGGTGGCATCTGACGAATAAGGATGAACGTGAGTTTAACAGGTGGATGGGGAGCGGGGAGCCAGGGGAGACCACTCCTAGCGTGATGAGTTCATGCCAGGATGTGTGAAACCCCACTGTGTGTTAGGGGAGCCTTGGCGGCTCAGCACTGCAGGTGATGAGATGACGCCGCCGTAGTGGTGAGATGACGCTGTAGTCGATAAGCGGACTCAGGTCCCAAAGGGTTCCTATGAAATGCTAAGGGATTAGCCAAGAGGGTTGGGGAGTCAAGGAAAGATTCCAATCTGAAGTAGTGGTCCAGACCCGCACTGGACCTCTGATTCTGCAATAATAGAAATGCCCTGCATCTGCACTGTCCAATACATTAGTCATTAGTCATGTGTGGCTATTAAACACTCCAAACATGACTACCATGACTGAGGCACTAAACTTGTATTTTTCCTTTATTTAAATGTTAATGTAAATAACCACGAGGCTAGTAGCTGCCATATTGGACTGTGAAGCTATTGATGAATCATTCAGTTGACTGTGAAAGGATAGTTTGTTTAATAATATTTATTCAGTAATGTTTTTTAACTCTCTACTGTGCACTTAGCACTAGGAATATAGAAACCAGGCACTAGGAACTATGGAAGGAAGTGACTCAGGCTCACATCTTGCCTGCATGGATCCCTTGGGATGCTTGTTAAAAATTAAAATGCCTGACCGTCTCAGAATCTGGAGGTATAATCTGAAATTCTGTGCTTTTAAGTAAACCCAGATGATTCTTATACTCACTACAGTATGAGAACCATTATTCAAGTATGGACCAGTTGGAGACTGGAAGCAGGAGAGCCAGTTAGGAGGCTGTGTTGGGACTGGGCTTTGTCCCTAGACTTTCCTGGAGAAAGAGAACCATGAAGATCCCTTGTGCTCATGAATAGTTATTAGGATCTGAGGCTGTTCTCATAGGGATGGAAGGGATTTGGAGTATTCCCACTTTCCCAAAGTGGGAACCTATCAAATTCTTTGACATTAGAGCCATCTTCCTCCCCTAGATGGAAACTCCCAACAATCTAGGGTTCATAGACTGGTCACTCACCCCTGTCCCCGTTCAGCCTACCCCTGGCTTCTTGGCAAAGCCATCTCTTACATAAGTTTGAACTCAGATCCCTTCTCATCAGTCCCTAAAATGAAGCAATAAGAGTCACTTCTCTAGAGGCACACCTTTGATATGTCCTATCCTCAAGAGGTTCATTCAGCCTCTTTTAGAGTCTCCACAGTCAGCCCCATCATGGAGAGCATCTCAACAGTTGGCAAAACATCAGCAGTAAGTCAGCCAGTGACTGGAAATCCTGCCAGGCTCCTCCCTTGCAAACTGGGACGCCAACCACTCATGTGTATGAGCTGATGTCAAGGGACTTGTGACCTCTGTGATGCCCAGAAACTGTCAACATGCACCTCTGGAAATACAGTAATTTTGCTTGAGTTTCTCCCTACTTACAGTGACAACTAGCAGAGAAAGGCTCTAGGCTTTCTCACTTGCCTGGAAATCTTTATAACTTGAAAGGAAACAAACCTCAGGAATGGATTTGATCATATTTCACCACAAATGTACAAAGCTTCCTGCCTCGGCACTGCTTTACTCCCTCTTCCCACGTCTTAAAATAGAGAACGCACCCATTTTCCTACAGAAGGCCAAGCCCCCAGCTGGGTTCTGGGTCCTACACTCTCTTGACTCCTTCAGCTTCCATCTCTCCAGATGATGATTCTTATTCCATATACACATGCTCTAGTGTCTTCTGTCATAAACTGATCATTCCTCTGATGCCTCAGATTGCCTCATTGGCTAACACCACCCTCCTTTCCACCACAACTTCATGTCCTGAAGTACGGTGTCTCCAGATCTCCACCTCTTCCACCTAATGTCTACCCTTCCACTTGATCTGTAAACCTGCTCTGACCAAGGTCACCAGTGAGAGTCATTTAGCCAAATCCAGCAAGTGTTTTTCTCTTCTGAGCTCCAGACTCATATCCAATTGCCTTCTTCATTTATCAAACTGAACTATCAAATAACATACCTTTCCTACAAAAAAGAACTTCCCCTTCAGCCTGTAATCTTCCTCATCTTAGTATATAAGTAGTACATGCATCCATTCATTTTCTGAAGCCAGAAACCTTGGGGTCACTTTGTTTTTTGTTTTTTTTTTTTGAGTTGGAGTCTCACTCGGTCGCCCAGACTGGAGTGCAGTGGCCGCTCCTGGCCACCGCAGCCTCGACCTGCTGGGCTCTGGCGATCCTTCCGCCTCAGCCTTCCAAGTAGCCGGAATTACAGGCATGCGCTACCACACCCAACTGATTTTTTGATTTATTGTAGGGAATGAGGTCTCGCTGCCCAGGTGGGTCTTGAACCCGCGGACTCAGGCAATCCACTCACCTCAGCCTCCCAAAGGCGCAGGTTTACAGGCTGAGCCACCAAGCCCGGCTGGGGTCACTTTTGATTCCTTCTTTCCACACCCTTCATGCCAATCCATCAGCAAGTCCTGTTAGTCACCCAACAAACAATAGATGATCAGTATCTATATGTTGGATGAATGAATACAGAGGCCTAGCAGAGAAAAGGAATCAGTCTAGAACCAGGCTCACTGATTTAAAAATTGGGTAGAAAAGCAGGCAGAACATCTCTAGTTCCTTTTGTTTTCTAAATGAGCCGTGATGACAGGCACTGGGTTCCATCCCTAGCACATGCAGTTTGACCTCATTACATCTCCTTTTAGTGCATTGGTATTCATAGCAACCCTAAAATTCACAAGTATGACACAGGCCTTCTCAACTAATGGGTACTCAAACCACATAGTGTGACCAAAAGCAGAATAATTCAAGACTTTGCTCCTTCTCATCTTTAGATACGCATGCATACACTGCTCACATACAAATACGGAAACATATGATAGGAAGGCCTCATCTGGGAGCATTCTTGATAGAATTTAATCTATTTATCCCCAAGAAACATTGATTTTGTTTTTGAAATAGGAATGATTTCTGAGTGTAGCATGCATTGTAAAGAGGATCACCAATCTACAGGCTGGGGAAGACACTCTGACTGGATCTCGAGGATCAGCAGTGACTTCACTGCAGGGCTTTTATCCTTTCTTATAAAGGAGATTGGCTAGTCCCTGAAGCCAAGAGATCTTTCTTCAGCTATATCTTTCCATCAGCAATGTTGAAACTTTAGGGTCCTGACATCTCATAGCAATGAAAATCTTGCTCCCAAGCAACTGTTTTGTTCATTCTGAAATCTTCTCCCCCAAATACAGCTGATGTTGTCTCTAAGGTGAAACAAAACATTCCATAGATCTTGACCAACCCCAGAAATGTCCTCTCAAAAACAGCTCTATGTTTGGGTCGCCCAGCAAAACTTTCTTATCTCAGACAGCCTTACCATTACCAGCAGGAAGGCAATCACTCATTTGCTTTCTGCTACAGCAGCCCTACCTAAACTATGGTCTACAAAGTGCTAGGCCCATGAGCTGCTCCAGAAAAAAGGGACGTCATTCCTGGCCAAGTAGATTTGGTAAATATTGCATGTCAGGGACTTTGCCCTGATGTGTATCTTCAGCGTAGACATTTGGACTTCTCTATACACTTAAATAGGACATCGTGGTGTTTGATTGGCCAGCTTGGCAACTCTTCCTGGCTTCATCTTGCTTCCTGTCTTCTAGTGATTAACTTGCAGAACCATTTAAATTACAGCAGATAGGTCAGCCAAATTCATCCTTGGGAGACTTTCGTTGCTGACCAGTTCAGATGGGTTTCCAAAGATCAGTGTCCCCGGGAGATGCATATATTTCCCAATTTCTCCCTACAGGTGAAACCAAAACTAGGTGCCCCTCTAATACCTGCTTTCCACACTTTTCACTCCTTACTTGGTTGCAAGTGGGATAGAATGGTCTTGCCTGGAACCTTTGATAAGCCAGGGGGTGGGGTGTGTCCTATCTGCAAGATTATGTGATTAAGGATGCTCCTGGATATGGCAAGAAAATGCTTTCCAGAACAGAGCAGCATGAAAGATCTTCCCAGTGTCTGGGGTGATACAGTTTCAGAGAAATGTCATTTCCCACTATGTAATAGGATTTTTTTCATCTTCTGGATCAACACTAAGTGTGTTATTAAGTAAATGAAGTTCTTGGTAATGTGACTAGCTGTTGAATACTTGCTTGTGAAAATTTTTTCTGATTAGAAAAAGAATACTTGTTTATTTTAAAAATGTTGACAAAATAAAAGAAAATCACAATCACCTCAAATCACATATTCTAGAAATAACCACCATTAATACTACAGATTGAATATATTTTATCTGAAATGCTTAGAACCAGCAGTGTTTCAGATTTTGGATTTTGGGGATTTTGGAATATTTGCATTGTGCTCACCAGTGAGCATTCTTAAACTAAAATTCCCAAATCCCAAATGTTCCAATATGCATTTATTTTGAGTTTTAGATTTTGGGTTTCAGATTTTTGGTCAACCTGTGTGGCATATTTTGCTCAACCTGTATGGCATATTTCCTTCCAATTATATATACAACATATAATACAACATATACACACATGCATACTTAGAATCTTAAGGCACAGGGAAAGAGCAGGCATTCTTGCTGCTGTCTTGTCTGTTGTTGCCTTCACAACATGCCTTCCCTTTAATAAAGCTACCTTTCTTTTTTTTTTTTTTAGTTGGAGTCTCACTCCAACTGCCCAGACTGAAGGGCAGTGGCCGCTCCCGGCCACCGCAGCCTCGACCTGCTGGGCTCCGGCTATCCTTCCGCCTCAGCCTTCCAGGTAGCTGGAACTACAGGCACCCGCTACCACGCCCGGCTAATTTTTTTTTTATTTATTGTAGAGATGAGGTCTCGCTGCCTTTCTTAATTAAAAAAAAAACAGAGTCTGAAAATAGTTGGAGGAAAAGCAGGAAGAAAGGAAAGAAAAGGCCTACCTGGCTTTTAGATTTTTGTAAGTCAGAGCTATGGGATGAGTGCTTCTCAGTGTTGCCCATTTGCCTGATCAGTCTCGCTAACCAGCTCCACCACCGCTCCCCATTAATGCTCAGAGTTCTAATCGTGGTGAACAGAATCAGGAGGGCCCTGCTGACTGCTGTTCCTTGTCTTTGAGACTGGGGCAGTTGTGGATTCAGCTTAACCCAAAAGGAATTAAGTGAAAAAAATGAGATCCTTGCGCCATTGCAAGGCCATTGTAACTGTTGCTTTGCTAAGCTATGGTGTGGCCATGTGCTCTTTGAGCGAAGGCCAGGCCATGTTTCTTAAGCTTTGGTCCCCTCCCCTTCCTTGGGGAGGTGAATCTCCTCTGTCTTTCTCTCCCTAATTTACTTTCTAAATCAACTATATTTTCTAATCTGAAAAAAAAAAAAATGAGGCTCCAAGCAACAGAGGATTTCCTTTTTTATACTTTTATGCCTGCCTTCTTTAGTAAAAGACTTTTGTAGTATTGAGATATGTGTTAGGGAAAGATGTTTCTGGCAAAATTTATTTTCTTTAAAACCAGTGTTTAAGAAATGTGGGCAACTCCCCCACCTTAGTCTCCATCCAGATGAAATAGACCCCATGTTTGCTGTAGACTCATAGTATCTGAGAACCAGAAAAGGCTGAAGAGATCATCTCATATATTGGTTTTCAAAATTTGTTTTTAGCAAAGAATTCTTTTTTATATGACTCCTTAAGCAGCATCTTGATATATGACAGTCAGAACTTATTTATTTTTGGTAAAGCAGGACTGGAACCTGTGGTCTGGACTTACAGCATCCTGCTCACACATTCATTCAAGGCAGCCCTAAGATGCCAAGATGGACCCTTAAACTTCTGAGAAACATGGTTTAAAAATTATGAGTCTAAGGGCCAGGCACTGTGACTCATACCTGTAATCCTAGCACTTTAGGAGGTCAAGGCAGGAGGATCACTTGAGGCCAGGTATTCAAGACCAGCCTGGGCAAGATAGTGAGACTCCATTTATACAAAAAAGTAAAATAATTAGCCAGTGCTTCTCAGTCTTGCCCATTTGCCTGATCAGTCTTGATGGCCTGTTCCATCATTATACCCTGTTGCACGCCTATAGTCCCAGCTACTTGGGAGACTGAGGTAGGATTGCTTGAACCCAGGAGTATGAGGCTGCAGTGAGCTATAATCATGCCACTGCACTTCCAGCCTTGGTAAACCCTGTCTAAAAAAATATCTTATGAATCTGACCCTGAGTTTTATGTGAAAACTGAGATCTATAAATAACCAGTAGTGAATAAAAATGAGGGGAACAAAACCCAGGACCTGCTGAGGCTGGTGCTTTCTCAACTTTTTCACACCCCTGAGATATTCCTCTTGGGGGCCAGGAGACCCTTCCCTGGTGATCACCTGCATGGGTTATACTGAGCAAGAGGGCAGTCATACTCACATGACCATCCCTTTATGTAGCAAAATTTTGCTACTCTTTGTAATGAGATATTTGACAGAGAATACTGGTCTCTTTCAACAGGTGTTTCAGTATGTATGCATTTTTTTTTTTTTGAGTCAGGGTCTCACTCTGTTGTCCAGGCTGTGCAGTGGCTTGATTATGGTTCAATGCAACCTTGACATCCTGGGCTCAGGTGATCCTTCTGCCTCAGCCTCTTGAGTACCTGAGACTACAGGTGCACACCACCATGCCCAACTGATTTTTTTTTTAAATACTAGAAACAGGGTTGCCCAGGCTGATCTTGAACTCATAATCTCAAGCAATCTGCCCAGCAAAGCTCTGGAATTACAGGTGTGAGCCAACACATTCAGCAGTAAGTATGCATAACGTAAAGGCATTGTCTTTTTCCCCTCTCATCACAAGCAGAATATCTCAGAAGTATATCCTTGCCGGTACCCGTCCTGGTGGAGGACACCAGCAGCAGCAGTGAGTATGGCTCAGTGTCACCCGACACGGAGTTGAAGGTGGACCCCTTCTCTTTCAAAGCAAGAGCCAAATCCTGCGGAGAAAGAGACGTCAAAGGAATTCGGACACTCTTTTTGGGGTAAAGACCTGACTTTTGGAGGGTAAGGTATGTTGTTAAGCATGTCACTTTATAAAGGAAATCCTGCATGAATTATTTCAGCATTCCAGATGAGAATTTTGAAGACCACAGTGCTCCCCCTTCTCCGGAAGAAAAAGATTCTGGATTCTTTCTGCTGAGGAAGGACAGCGAGAGGCGAGCCACCCTTCACAGGATCCTGACAGAAGACCAAGACAAAGTTGTGAGAAACCTGATGGAATCTTTAGCTCAGGTAAAACTTCTCTCAGGCACTTCAGTTCCCAAAGTTTTCATATTTTCAATGTGTCCTGACACCTGGAGCTGTAGCATACGACATGAAGACGAGGGAAGCTGCAGTGTTCATGGTGGTAAAATACATTATAGATTATAGTTAGAGCTTATTTAAGTAAAACAGGGTCGGGACCTGTGGTCTAGGCTCACAGCAAACCACACATGCATCCCATCCAAGGCAGCCCTAAGGTGGACTCTTAGGCCTCTGAGGAACATGGTTTACACATTATGAAGCTAAAGGCCAGGCGCAGTGGCTCATGTCTGACATCCCAGCACTTTCAGAGGTCAAGGTAGGATTGCTGAAGACCAGCCTAAGCAACATAGCGTGACCTCATCTCTACAAAATATACACCTACCCCAGGGCGGAAGAAAGCAGATCCCTAATGCAGAAACTGTGTTTTCTAATATAAGCTATGCTTAAGTCAGAGCATAGTTTTCACATTGGTGAGCTTCCAACTAGTCCCTAGAAGCCTCTTTTACCCTTGATGCCTTTATTCATTCAATCGAGAGACACCCATGGAGCCACATGAATTGCTGATTCTAACATCAGCCTGAGGCTCCCTGCCACTCTGGGCATTTGGGGAACATCAGCAAATATAGCCAAACGCCTGAGCTTGTGAGGCCACATTTAGATGGAGGGTGACAGGCAATGATGAGTAAATGACAGTAATTCCTCACTTAACATGGTCGGTAGGTCTCACAAGCTTTAAGTGAAATGACACATAACCAAACCAATTTGACCACAGACTAATTGATACAAGCAAGGGTTAATTTCCTACAGCATAGTTCTGGTCACAGCAATATCACCAAACTTCCAAAGATAGGCCAAAACTCCTCTAATGTTAAACACTGAAATAAATGTGAATTCTACATACGTTTAACAAAGATGAATAAAAACATGTAAGATAATTATTTTCCCAAGGATTCCAGTTAAGGGTCTCAGGTGGCCAGAGCCTATCCCAGCCACTCAGGGCGAAAGGTGGGAACCAACCTTGGACAAGACTCTGTCCCACTCACACCCATACCCACACTTACTCAAACTGCAACCATGTAGACATACCAGTTTACCGAAGTGTGCATGTTTGGGATATGAGAGGACAGCAGAGGATCCAGAGGAAACCCACATAGACATGGGGAGCATGTGCACACTTATCACAGTGGCTCCAGCCAGGATTTGTTCTTTTCCCATCAACACTATAACAAAATGACATTGAACAAAGCAACATGAGTCAAGGACCCGCTCTGTATAGTATATTAGAAGGCCATATGTGCTCTGAAAAAAACAAAGCTTGTCAGCAAACTATTATCTCCTGGTGTATCTGTTTGCTAGGTCTGTGTCTTGGTGCATTTTCTGATGTATAACAGAATACCCGAGACCTGGTACTTGGAAAGAAAAGAGGTTTATTTAGGCTCACAGTTCTGAAAGCTGAGAAGTCACAGGTCAGGTGAGGGCCTCATGCTCCTTCAACTCGTGGCTGAAAGCAAATGGAAAAGTAGGCTCGTGTAGAAAGAGAGAGGGACAGAGGGACCCGACGTGCTTTATCACAACCCACTCTCTTGAGAACTAACCTGGTCTCAGGAGAACGGCATCAATTCATTCAAGAGTGCAGAAGGACATGCCTCTCGAAGGCTCCGCCACCTTCAATACCTTTATATTAGCAGTTAAATTCCAGCATGAGTTTCTGCAGGACAAAAAATTAAGCCATAGCAGTCTGCCATAACAAGATACCACAGACTGGGTGACTTAAACAACAGAAGTTTATCTTTCACAGTTCTGGAGGCTAGAAGTCCAAGGTCAAGGTGTTGGCAGGTTTGGCTTCTTTCCTTGGCTTGCAGATGGTCACCTTCTCGCTGTGTCTTCTCATGGTCTCTTTTCTGTGCACTTGTGCCCCTGGCATCTCTGCCTCTTCTTGTATGGACACCAGAGGATGCCAGTCCAATTGGATTAGGGTCCCACCCTTACGACCTCACTTAACCTTAATTATCCCCTTAAATACGGTCCCATTGGGAATTAGGGCTTCAACATACGAATTTGGAGGACACAATACCTTAATACCTGGGTAAACGTGTTCCCTAGGATTCTGCTTACAGATAGGAGGAAAAATCCCCTCCCCAAGTCTGTACCTGTAGAAATAGGGTTTCCCTCAGCTCCAAGCTTCTTGTGAATAAAATGCTCCCACAGACATGCTCAGTCCCAGACATGATATTTGTCATCCTCTTTTAGTTCTGGGAGTGTCAGGGCCTCAGCATCCTGCTTCCCCACCCATGGCCACCACCTCTCCTTCATGGTCATTGTGGTCTACATAGCTTCTTCCTTTCCTCTCTCATGGGGAAATGGCTGCAAAGGAATGGAGTTGGAGGGCTCGGACCAAGTTTTTGAAGTCTCTCAGTCTGACACTTTGCCTGCTCTAATCTTGAGATGTAAATGGGGGAGTACTTTTTCTTCCTGTTTTTGTCATAAGAACCTCACTCTGCTTCTCAATTCCCTAATGCCCACCTCTTTTTGTTGTTGTTGTTGTTGCCCAGGCACGCTCACAGCCACTGCAGTCTCAACCTGCTGGGCTCAGTCCTCAGTCTTCCAAGTAGCTGGAACCACAGGCACGCACCACCACACCTGGCTAATTTTTTTATTTATTGTGGAGATGAAGTCTCGCCGTGTTGCCCAGACTGGTCTCGAACCCATGGGCTCAGGCAGTCCTCTTGCCTCAGTCTCCCAAAGTACTGGAATTACAGACGTGAGCCACTGTTTCTGGCTTAATGCCCACCTCTTTAGATCTTATAGGAGGAGCTGAAAGTCCATATGTGTCTCTTTGTACCCAGTAGGGACTCTGGGTACAAGGAAAACTGAAATGAGCCTTGTCTGCAATCTGAAAAAATCCTGACTTGGGCAGTTTCTCTGAGGTCTAGGAAGAAGGTTTACTGGGATGAGGGGTACCTGGGCCTCTGAGTTGGGGTGATATGGGTGTCAAGGATGCTGTGCAGACATGGTGAGAGATGTGGAGGAGACCGCAGCCGTCTCGGACCGTCAACCTTTTCTGTGGCCTTACCTTCTTCTCTCTGTGGTCATTCAAGGACTGAGACAAGGATGGGTTGACCTAAGGAGAGGAACCAAGTCAGATGGAGGGAGCAGCTGGGCAGCACTTGGAGTTCATCCATTCATTCAGCAGATACTTACTGAACATCTACTAAATGCCAGGCACTGTTCCATGTGCTGGGGATACTACAGCGAGCAAAACAAAAAATGTCTGCATCTCATTGAAAACATCTGCATCCCACTGAGGTCGACATTCTAGTGGAGGAAGAAAAGCCATCTAAAATTAATGAATATATACTAAACATATATTACTAATAGCAAATATTTTCTGTGGGCTAGGTATTGATCTTAGTATTATATGGGTATCTGCTCATGACAACAGTATTAGAGTAATAGTTCCATTAGTGTCCTCATTTTATGGATGAGGAAACTGAGGCATGGAGGACTTGAGTAGCTTGTCAAAGTCATGTGGCTCTAAGTGATAGAGCCAGGATTTGAACCCAAGCAGCCCGGCTCCGGGATCTGCTCTTCACTACCATACTGCTCTGCCTTTCTGGTATGACAGGTAGGGACAAGCGCTGGGAGAAACAAAGCAGGGGAGGGAATAAGGGAGGAAAAGAAAATTGCTGTTAGTCACTGTGAAGCGAAGACTTCTCCTGTGGCCACTATTTTAAGATGTTTGATTTTAGGTCAGAAGCACCTAGAGGCCGGGTGTGGTGACTCATGCCTAGATCCCCAGCACTGTGGGAGGCCGAGGCAGGAGGATTGCTTGAACCCAAGAATTCGAGAGCAGCCTGGGCAACATAGTGAGGCCTCTTCTCTACAATAAAATTTTAAAAATAGCTGGGCCGGGCTCGGTGGCTCAGCCTGTAATCCCAGCACTTTGGGAGGCCAAGGTGAGTGGATTGCCTGAGCCCGCGGGTTTGAGACCAGCCTGGGCAACATGGCAAGATCTCATCTCTACAATAAATAAAAAATTAGCCGGGTGTGGTAGCACACCCCTGTAGTTCTGGCTACTTGGAAAGCTGAGACAGAAGGATTACTGGAGCCCGGGGGGGTCAATGCTGGGGTGGCCGTGAGTGTGCCACTGCACTCCAGCCTGGGCAATAGAGTGAGACTCCAGCTCAAGAAAAAAATTAACTAGGCACTGTAGCATGCACCTGTGATCCCAGCTACTGGGGAGGCTGAGGTGGAGGACCACCCGAGCCCAGGAGGTCGAGGGTGCCTTGAGCTGTGATCGTGCCACTGCACTTCTGCCTGGGTGACAAAGTGTGACTCTGACTAAAAAAAAAAAAAAAAAAGCACAAAGAAAAAGAAACACATAGAATGCAGGTATTGTCTGAATCTCCTAATCAACCCCAAAGGATATGCTTTTCCAGTACAAGCCTGTTTGGAGAGTTTTTCGTCTCCCTAATGGACTGTAGCTCCCTTGGGACAGGAACTGCCATGATCATTGCTGCAGTCCCAGCCCTCAGCACAGATCTGACAAAAAGAACCCTTTCTAGGACTGTGCTGAGATTCTTAAATTTTGGAGTTGGTTGATCATATTCAAATGTTGGGCATCTTCTAGTTTAAGTGTACTGGAATGTTCTCTATAAAAGAAGAAAACAAAAAAAACCTTAAAAGCAACCATTAGAGGGACAGGCCTTGGTGCACCAGCATGAAGCTACCAGTGAGTACCAGAAGCTGCTGATCAGAACCGCATGCTCAGTCCAGAATGGTTAAGTGATGGCAAGGGTCCTTCTGACTGTGCTGTGAGGGCATCTGCTGTGACTTCATCACTCAGTGGTACAGCAGGTCCTGACCCAGGTTGACCGATGGCTGTCGTGGTTGATCAGGCAGGAGATATAATGGTCAGGAGCTTGGGCTCAACTTGGGTTTGCCTGTTTGAGGTTTGGCTCTACCACTTAAAGGCTGAGCAATTTGGGCAAGTTATTTAACTTCTCAGAGCCTGAGTTTCTTTAGCAATAAAACAGAGGAAACCACCTCAAAGGCTGTTAGCGGGGTAACAGATCATAAGTGATTTAGATCCTAACATAGAATGTTTCACAAACATTTTTTTTTTTTTTTTGAGTTGGAGTCTCACTCTGTGGCCCAGACTGGAGTGCAGTGGCCCGCTCCCAGCTACCGCAGCCTCGACCTGCTGGGCTCCGGTGATCCTTCCACCTCAGCCTTCCAAGTAGCTGGAACTAC
>NW_007233347.1:634300-659618 GCF_000164805.1 Carlito syrichta | reverse complement strand
GTAGAGATGAGGTTTTGCCAAGTTGCCCAGGTGGGTCTCGAACCCGTGGGCTCAGGCAATCCACTCACTTCAGCCTCCCAAAGCACGGATTACAGGCTGAGCCACCGAGCCCGGCTGTTTCACAAACATTAACCATCATTGTTATTGCTACCATTGTCAAGCCAGCTAATATCTAATTTCTTTAACCAGATGAGAATAATTCTTTTTATTGTATGTATTTAATCTTTCTGGTTACATCTTTACATGTAAGCTTACGCTTTATGACAAAACCAAAAAGTAGATATTGGTCAGGTCCTCATACCATTAAACCACGAAAAGCCTTTTAATTAGTAACATCTTGCTGAGACCCATTCCTGGTTTATAAAGAAGTTCAAAGGATAAGCACTAGAGAGCACCTTAGAGAAAACCCTAACTGGCACCGGGAGTGCAGGGAGGGTGCGCTGTCAGATTCTGCCTCTATGTGTTTCTGACCCAAAATCAAACATCCTAAACTAGGGGCCACAGGAGAGGTCTTCACTCCACAAGTGGAGGCTAACAGCAATTTCCTTTTTCTCCCCCGGTCCCTCCCTGCTTTGTGTTTCTTCCAGCACTTGTCCCTACCTGTCATACCCGAGAGGCAGAGCAGTGAGGTGGTGAATAGCAGACCCTGGAGCCAGACTGCTTGGATCCAAGTCCTGACTCATCACTTAGGCCCGCATGACCTTGACAAGCTACTCAAGTCCTCCGTACCCCAGTTTCCTCATC
Organism: Carlito syrichta; assembly: GCF_000164805.1. Classification (NCBI taxonomy): domain Eukaryota; kingdom Metazoa; phylum Chordata; class Mammalia; order Primates; family Tarsiidae; genus Carlito; species Carlito syrichta. Next base: position 658,874 of record NW_007233347.1, on the reverse strand, counting down.
CAGAAATGAGAACACTGATGGAGCTATTACTATAGTACTATTGTCATGAGCAAATACACATGAAATACTCACCTGAGATGTTGGCATAGGAAGGTACGGGAATGAGTTAACATGGAGAATCAGGAGTTAGAACAGAAGGAAATAATGTCATAAGTGGATAAAGTAGCCTGAACGGAAAACATTTCCAGAGTAGACAGTGTTCCATTGTAGGACAGTGATACACACATCAAAAAAACCAGAAGCAACATATTTTTCTGTTGTGAAAACAAAGCTAATGTCAAAAAAAAAAAAAATGTTTGCTATTTGAACTGTTGGCAAACATGTAACTGATTTTTCACTGAGAACCTTCCAGTTTCTGAATAACTCACATTTTTCTTCTTAAACATATTTTCATGGTCTTATGATTTTGCCTGTGAATTTTTACTTTGGGTCTAATTTAGTTTGTGGTAAGAAAAACAACAACAAAGTTTATAATAGTTCCCAGTCTGATTTTAAAATATTCCCTTAATGACAGCTTTCAATCTTTTCAATATAATCTTTTCCCATGAAAACATAAACATGAGACTGAGCTCTGAAATGAAAATACACTGAGAGAAAGAACAGGATGGCACATTTCTCTTTTATTGTAATAGAATCCTAGAAACTGTAATTTCACAGCCTAGCTAAGGAATTGCCATTTTGATGATGCAGTAAGAAAAATATGCAATATGAGATAGATATCAACATGATACAAATCCTGTTGTTTCTTACAGTTAAATGAGGATAAATAACACCTTACTATGTTTTCTTTAAAGAAGTGATGTGCTTTGCTCAAACTAGAAAAATTCAATTTGAGAAAGGGCATTTGTTTAAATATTGGTTTACATTTTTAATATGGAAGATAGTCCATTGGTTCATTCTTTTAACCAATTGCCTCATTGGTGAGTAAGAAATGGTTTCAAGAATGAAGCTTGAGATTGACGACCCCTTTTGGTTGCAAGGAACTGACACATTCCAGGCAGTTGAAGTACCAGGAACATGTTCCAGGTAGACACACATGGCAGTGAGGAGCGTGGACTCAAGAAATTCCAACCCTAGTGCCTGCCGAACCTCACAGAGGCTGAAACCAGAGTGTGATTACAAGGAGCTTCACGTCCCAGGAGTGTGCCCGTCTCTTCTCTGTCTCTATTGTTATTGGCCCTCTTGGTGTGTTTCTGGTTCTGTCTACCTCTCCTCTCCCACCTATTGTCCTTCTCAACTCCGTTAAACCCCTGGGCTCAAGCGACCTTCTGCTTCCTTCCTTATAACTGGATGTCGTCACAGCCCTATTTTATGACTTCTCTCTCTGGGCAGACATTGACGTTGAGATCCTATGGCTTATTGCCAGAATCTCTCTTTAGTTCCCAATTAAGATTTCTGAAAGCAGGAATCTTATTGCCTCAGCCTGTTGGGGCAATGCTTTGTATATCTGACTCGGTCATGTCTACTGACCAGTGTGGGGGTAGATGCCCTTTTTCCCAAAGTCTGATTATTTCTTGGTGTGTGTGTGGGGGAGAGGTGAAGAGGAGCCATTTAGTTCAAAATAGGGTCTTTTCCTTTCGCAGGAAGCCCAGTTCTTCTCAGAAAGGGGTGTGGTGGCCGGGCTCGGTGGCTTAGCCTGTAATCCCAGCACTTTGGGAGGCTGAGGCGAGTGGATTGCCTGGGCCCGTGGGTTCGAGACTATCCTGGGCAACTTGGTGAGACCCCATCTCTACAATAAATCAAAAATTAGCCAGGCATGGTAGCACGCACCTGTAGTTCCAGCTCCCTGGAAGGCTGAGGCGGAAGGATCGCCGGAAGGATCACCGGAGCCCAGCAGGTTGATGCTGGGGTGGCTGAGAGCACGCCACTGTACTCCAGCCTGGGCGACGGAGTGGGACTCCAACTCAAAAAATAAAGATAATAAAATAACAAAAAGAAAGGGCTATGGGAATGGTATACCTATGGCTGATATATCCAGCACAGACTGAGAGATTGTTGGCTTTTGTTCTCAGGGAGCTGAAGAACCTAAGCTAAAGTGGGAGCACATCACAACCCTCATCGCAAGCCTCAGAGAATTTGTGAGATCTACTGACCGGAAAATAATAGCCACCACGCTGTCAAAGCTGAAATTGGAACTAGACTTCGACAGCCACGGCATTAGCCAAGTCCAGGTGGTACTCTTTGGTTTTCAAGATGCTGTAAGTATGATGTTTTCCCAGTGTTTTCCCACAAGTTAAAATTAGTCAGAAAAATCGGAGAAAACATAAGTTCTGTTATCTTTTTTTCCTTCAGCAAGTCTGATGAGACCAGGCACGGTGGCTCACGCCTGTAATGATAGCACTTTGGGAGGCCAAGGTGGGAGGATCGCTTGAGACCAGGAGTTTGGGACCAGCCTGAGCAATATATTGAGACACCATCTCTACGACAACAACAACAACAACAAAATTTTTTTTTAAACTAATGGATCACGGTGGCATACCTGTAGTTCTAGCTATTTTGGAGGCTGAGTTGGGAGAATTGCTTGTGCCCAGGAATTCGAGGCTGCAGTGAGCTATGATGGCATTACTGCACTGCAGCCTGGGCAACAGAGCGAAAACCTGTTTCAAATAATAATAAATAATAATAATTACAATTAGCTGTATTCTTTTTGGATGATAAATGTGAGGTATTTGCCTATCTGTGTGTTTCCAAGTATCAGATTTGTTGTTTTGTGTGTTTACGTTCCCCAAAGTTAGATACACATAAAACTGAATCACCATGGAAAATAGCAAAACTTACAAATATCTCCCATGGCTGAACTTTGTTCTTATGAAATTATGTTGGGTCACTATTTATTTGGAAGACTTTAGCAACGCCACACACTTTAGTCATGCACTTTCCAATGCTTTATGAGAAATGCCATCTAGTGGCCATTGAGAAAAATTTAACCGTGCAGACTGAAATGGTCACTGCTGGATAAAACCAGAAATGTTTTTTTCCAGTTTTTCTTTGGTTTCCATACAGAACATTTTTATTTCAGAAATAGACACTCTGTCCTATCCAGAAATATACTTCAGAGTACAAAGCATCGCTGACTGAAAATTGAGCCATGTGATCTAAAGAGAGATTGCTGAGAATTCTCTTTGAAATTGAGTTGCTATGCGACACAAACTAGAAGTCAGTCTTCTGGAAAGTCTAATTCAGAGCCTTCTGTTTTATTTTTGTGCAAGACTTATCAGTGGTACTTGATGCTAAGAAAAAAGCCTCAAACCAATCCAGAAGACCCTTACAAGATGTGGGAGATTGAAATAAGAAGGGTCTTGACAGTGCCTGTGGTGTGAATATGGAAGCACTTTGTATAACTTTATGTAAATTCCAAAAATTATCCAGTCCAAATGTGTTCATTGCTCTAGTGTAGAAAGTGTCCTATAATTGCAGTTAGACCATCAAATTATTTCCAGTTTCTTTTTTTGTTTTCGAGTTGGAATCTCACTCTGTCGTCCAGGCTAGAGTGCATGGCACGCTCACGGCCATCACAGCCATGACCTGCTGGGCTCAGGTGAGCCTTCTGTCTCAGGCTTCCGAGTGCCTGGAACCACAGGCATGCATCACCATGCCTGGCTGATTTTTTTGTTTAATTGTAGAGACAACGTCTTGTCAGGCTGGTCTCAAACCTCTGAGCTCAGGTAATCCTCTCACCTCCACCTCCCAAAGTGCTGAGCTCACACATGTGAGGCTGGTCTCAAACCCCTGAGCTCAGGTAATCCTCTCATCTCCACCTCCCAAAGTGCTGGGATCACATATGTGAGCCACTGCACCTGGCGATTCCCGGTTTCAAACCAAATGACCTTCATTGACCATTAATGTTCTCTGAGACACCGTGTGAGCCACTTGGTCTTTGTGCTATATTGTGGGCAGGTACAAGAGTCCTGGCTAGATTGAGGTCATAGGACACGAAAGCAACTGACAAATCCTATCACTAATATTGCATGCTAAAGGCATGCTTACACTGCAACTAGGGAAACCCAACCATCTGCAAATAGAGGGAAATAATTTAGCTAATTTGCACTTGCCCACACTTTTGGCTTCTAGCCTAGAGGTTGGAAAGCAAATTGGCTGTAGAATTCAGATTGAGAGATATTTGGCTGTAATCCTGGACCTTGGGCCAGGACACACACACACACACACACACACACACACACACACACACACGCGCGCACTCACGCACGCGCACACACACACACACACACACACACACACACACACACACACACTAGCTCACTTACTGCTCCAGAATTGGCAAGAATTCTCAGAATGAGCCCTATGTCATGAAGAGCTGAGCGGGTCATGACTATAATGAATCCCTCTTCTACCTTGGTGTGTGTGTTATTCTTTTTTTTTTTTTTTTTCTTTTCTTTTCTTTTTTTTTTTTTTAGTTATGGGTTTCACTCTGTCACCCAGACTGAAGTGCAATGGCAGGATCACAGCTCAAAGCAGCCTCTACTTCCTGGACTCAGGCAATCCTTCCACCTCAGCCTCCCGAGTAGTTGTGTCTACAGGCATGCGTTACCTTTCTTGGCTAATTTTTTTATTTTTTGTAGAGATGAGGTCTTGCTATGTTGCCCAGGCTGGTGTTGAACTCCTGGGCTCAGGCAGTCCTCTCCCCTCAGCCTCCCAAAGAGTTGGGATTACAGGCATGAGCCGCCACACCCGGCCCACCTTGTTCATGTTACTATTAAAATAAATATTCTAGTTTACTAAGTGTTCTGCTCATTAGTTAAACAAGCAGGCAAATGCTTTAAAAAAAATGAAGGTACCACGACAATTCAGTCTAAACAGGTTTTCTAGAATAGGTGGGAACCTAGCAGTGGTTCAATTCCTGAGCAATTACTGTGAGGAAGTCATCAAACTGTCTCTTTTCTAAACTGTTTTATTTTATTTTATAAGTATTTTTTAAAATAATTTTTACAAGCCAGGCTCGGTGGCTCAGCCTGTAATCCCGTGCCTTGGGAGGCTGAGGTGAGTGGATTGCCTGAGCCCACAGGTTTGAGACCCCTGGGCAACTTGGTGAGATCTCATCTCTACGATAAATCAAAAAATTAGCCGGGTGTGGTAGTGCATACCTGTAGTTCCAGCTACTTGGAAGGCTGAGGCGGAAGGAGCCCAGCAGGTTGAGGCTGCGGTGGCCGGGAGCGGCCACTGCATTCCAGTCTGGGTGACAGAGTGAGACTCCAACTCAAAAATAATAAAAATAAAAATAATTTTTACATATTGTACAAGTACAGATTTCTTGCATGCATGTTGTATAATGGTGAAGTTTGGGCTTTCACCCAAATAGTCAACACTGTGTGCAGTAGATGATTTTTCAGTCCTCACCCACCTCCCACCCTCCCACCTTTTATAGTTTCCAGTGGTTCTTATTCCAGTCTGTCCACGTGTTCCCATTGTTGAGCTCCCATTTATAAGTGGAAACATGTCATATTTGATTTTCTGTTTCTGAGTTATTTCACTTAGGATGATATCCTCCATAAACTGGGGGGTTTTGATGAAGATGGACCAAGGACAAAACAGGCAGCTGCAGTTGGTGTAGGTTTGCAGGCAGGTCACCATCTCCCTAGCTTCCTCTGAGGGCTCTAACTAGAGCCCCACTAGAGAAATGACCTCTTTTCTTAGAGGCCTAAGTCAATCAGCAAGTAGTGGAGTTAATCCAAACTTTAAATGAGCCTGTCTTAACCTTATCATAAACGATTGTTTTTAGAAAGTAATGCACGTGGTATATACATACAATGGAATATTATTCAGCCTTTAAAAGAAAGGGAATTCTGGCACATTCTACAACATAGATGAACCTTGTGGAAATTATGCTAAGTGAAATAAGCCAGTCACAAAAAGCTAAATACTGTGATTCCACTTATAAGAGGTACCTAGATTAGTCGAGTTTATACGGACAGAAAGCAGAATGGTCGTTTGCAGGGAATGTGGGGAGGTGAGAATAGGAATTTTGTTCAATGAGTATAGAGTTTCAGTTTTGCAAGATGGAAAGAGTTCTGTGGATGAATGGTGGTGAAAAAAGTAGCCTGACAACAAAGATTTTTTTAAAGTTTTAAAACAAAGTTTATTAGAGAAAGGAAAGAAGAAAAGAAAGGAAAAGATGCCAGAGCCGACAAGGGTGAGAAAAAAACCACAACAGATTTGTAATGTGAACAGACTTACTGGACTATTTTAGCTGAATACTCCCCTCTTTATAGAGGTGTAAACAAACAACTGTGGGAAGGAAGCCAGTCTTGCACTGTGGCAAACCTGCAGGAAGTACCAACCAGGAACATTTCCCTTTACTTGCTTTTTCAGATCACCAGAGTGCTGAAGCCCCAGACTGTTTCCATGGCAGAATCATAACCTTCAAGAAGGACTCTCTCTTCCTCCTTTACCCCTCCCTAATCCCTTCTGCAGTCATCTTAAAAATTGTAAATTGTAAATTCTGAATTCCAAAGAAGCTCCATTTTCATCGAACCAGACCACTTTTCACTTAATTATCTTATCTGCTTATCTGGGACTCACTAAACTTTAAACTGGCAATTTTTAATTTGTTTTCCAGTGACATAAAGAAACTCTTTGTGATTCAAGGTGGGGAAACTTACTAGTTATTTTTGTGGATAGAACTTCATCTAAGTGCTTAAGTCAGCTAGGTTATTTGCAGTTAAAATTGAAAGTAGGCTAAATGTCACTCTCTTTCTCCAGGTCAATAAAGTTCTTCGGAATCATAACATCAAGCCACACTGGATGTTTGCCTTAGACAGTATCATCCGAAAGGCGGTGCAGACAGCAATTACCATTCTGGTTCCAGGTCAGAGATATTTAATTATACTCTGCAAGAATTTAGTATTTGGATATTTTAAATTACTGTTCATCTGTTAGTTCTATCTTCTTTCTGCTTTTAAGACTGTGGTAGCATTAAAAAAAAAAATTTTTTCAAAATCACCAAATAACATTTATCTAGTACTTGTAGTCTGGGTAATGGGACATCAAGCATAATGTTTACTATAAGTAAGGAAGACTTGCTTCCTTGTCTTTAAAGGGTATGTCTGGATATGAAGACAGAGAAAATTATACAAGTGACCCAAATAAATATGCATTTCAATATACAGATACCTTTGCCATAAAACACATTTCTATGTCATTTCTTACCCAGTGGCTCCCAAGTCTGCCTGTGCAGTGAGTGGTAGAAGGAGTTCTTTAAAATAACAGCTTTCAGAGCCCCATATCAGTCCAAGTGAATAAGAATCTGCTGGGAATAAAGCCTAGGAATCTGATTTTAAAAAAGGCTTTATTGGCCGGACCCGGTGGCTCAGTCTGTAATCCCAGCACTTTGAGAGGCCAAGGCAAGAGGATTGCCTGAGCCCACGTGCTAGAGACCAGCCTGGGCAACTTGACGACACCTTGTCTCTACAATAAATCAAAAATTAGCCGGGCATGGTAGCACCTGCCTGTAGTTCTGGCTACTTGGAAGGCTGAGATAGAAGGATTGCCTGAGCCCTGCAGGTCGACACTGGGGTGGCCATGAGTGTGCCACTGCACTCCAGCCTGGGCGATGGAGTGAGACTCCAAATTAAAAAAAAAAAAAGGGTGGGGGTGCTTTTCTGTTTTAGAGCAGTTTTAGGTTCACAGCATATTTGAGAGGAAGGAACAGAGATTTCCCATATGTCCCCTGGCCTCACAAGTACATCGCCTCCGTCTGTGTCACCCTGCCCTAGAGAGTGGTACATTTGTGACGATTAATGAACCTACTTGACTCATCATCACTGTTTGTATTAGGTTTCGTTCTTGGTGCTGTACATTCTATGGGAATCCTACATGTATAATGACATGTGTCCACCATTATAGTATCGTATAGTATATTTTCAATCCTCTGTGTTCCACCTATAGAGATCTGATTTTACTACAGCTTCCAGGTCATGCTGATAGCCAGCCAGGTATGGCAATCACTGGTCTAGACACAGCCCCAGCTATGTTGGTAGTGAGTTGTAAAAGAGGCAGTGTTGATGAAACAAGGCTTTATGGAGCCAGTGAGATGTGTATGCATACTCCACAGCAAAACCTCCAAAGTGTTTAGATAGTGTGTCCATTAATAAAAAATTGTAAGCAAAGCTCTTCCATCCTGTGTATGTGCAGGGTGTGGTGAGTCGGGGGTGGATGGATGGATGCATGGGTAGGTAGGTAGAAAGATAGATAGATAAATATAGACAGATTTATATCTAAAAATTAGAAGCATGTTCTGTTGTACTAATTTGTACCTGCATTCTAAAATAGAAATTAAGCTGGGCACTGTGGCTCACCTCTGTAATCCCAGCACTTTGGGAGGCCAAAGTGGGAGGATCACTTGAGCTCAGGGGTTTGAGACCAGCCTAGGCAACATAGTAAGACCCCCATCTCTACAGAAAATTTTTTTAAAAATAGCTGGGTATGGTAGCACGTGCCTGTAGTCCCAGCTACTCAGGAGGCTGAGGTAGAAGGATCGCCTGAGCCCAGGAGGTCGAGGCTGTGGTGAGCTTTAATTGCACCACTGCACGCCAGCTTGGATGACAGAGTGAAATCAAAAAAATAAATAAAATAGTAATTAAGGATAAGATCAATACAAAATATTTCTAAGTTATTTATAAATGGCAGTACAAACTTTTGAGTCCATGTCAACTTTTCTGAGTTATAGAATTCTCTTTTCTCTCAGAATATTTGAATATTTGACTTATCAGTGAGGCACCAGTGTCAATGTTGACATTAAACATTAGTAAAGATTCGTTTCTTCCCTATATAAGAAAGAAATATTAGTGGAAGTTCTAATATCCCTGCTCATGCTCTCTCTGCCTGTGCCTCCACCCTGTGTCCCTCCTGTCCTGTGGTTCATACCTTTACATTCTTCAGATCTCAGTTTAAAAGACACTTCCTCAGAAAGTTCTGACCTGTCACCAAATCTAAACAACCGTGTGAGGCACAAGGCACATTCTTTATGAAAAGCGCTTGCTGGCTGGGTACAATGGCTCATGCCCTGTAATCCTAGCACTTTGAGAGACCCAGGCAGGAAGATCACTTGAGCCTGAGAGTTTAAGACCAGCCTGGACAATACAGTGAGACTTTGTCTCTACAGAAAATTAGCCAGTCATGGTGGTGTGCACCTGTCCTTCCAGCTACTCAGGAGACTGAGGCGTCATTTGAGCCCAGGAGTTCAATGCTGCAGTGAGCCGTGAGCTTACTGCTGCACTCCAGTATGGGCTATGGAGTGAGACCCTGACAAAAAAATATATATTTTTAAGTGTTTGCCAAAGAAAGTTATTTTGTCCTTCCATCATGAAATTGGTTTCTTCGAGGTCACTAGAAGTCTCTGATTTTTTTTTTTCCGGACCAAAAATTTTAATTAGATACAAGGAAATGTACAGAAATGCATAATTTTGTTTATTTGTATTTTTCATTTACTAAACTTAATATTACTTCCAAAACATTCCCTATATGTGCTGGATGCTCTTCTAAGTGTTTTACAAATATTAACATGTTTAGCCACCATAATAATTAGAAGTCTCTGATTTCAATTGAAGTTACTGTTTGAAAGCTTTTTTGTTGTTTATTTTTTTAAGTGGAAATTTTAGAGGAGAATGACATAGAGAGAGTACTTCTTGTATTCCTCACAGGGTAAGGGAAGCCAATACACACTGTACACCAATATAAAAATGATGACATATGTGAACTAGCTGGAGTGATCTCAGTCATCTGACAGTTCTTCAGATTTCCAAATGTCTCTAAAAATTTTGTCTTAACAAATGTGACACAAAGAAACCATGTTTAAAAATGACTATCTTCAAATGCCCCTGATAAAAATTCCTTTTAGATGATAAGATACTACAATTAACCTACCAACTTTCAAAATACACCCATAGAAGACCACATATTTAAAAATACACCTTTGTTACTACAGACACATATTGCCTAATGATAGGGATACATTACTAGAAATGCCTCATGAGGCTGGGTGCAGTGACTCAAGCCTGTAATCCCAGCACTTTGGGAGGCCAAGGCGAGAGGATTGTCTGAGTTCAGGAGTTCGAGACCAACCCGGGCAACTTGGTGAGACTTCATCTCTACAATAAATCAAAAAATAAGCCGGGCATGGTAGCGCGCCTATAGTTCCAGCTACTTGGAAGACTGAGGCAGAGGGATCACCTGAGCTCAGCAGGTCGAGGCTGCCGTGGCTGTGAGCATGCCACTGCACCCCAGCCTGGGCAACAGAGTGAGACTTCAACTAAAAAATAAAAAAGAAAGAAAGAAAAAGAAATGCATCATGAGGCAATTTCATCGTTGTGAGAATATCATAGAGTGTACTTGCACACACCTAGATGGTCTAGTTACTACACACCGAGGCTAGATGGGTATAGCCTACGGCTTCAAGGCTATAAACCTGTGTAGCATGTCATTGTACTTAATGCTATAAGCAATTGGAATATTTACCATGGTAAATATTTGTGTATCTAAACATATAAATGATATGGTAAAAATACAGTATTATAATCTTACAGGACCACGGTCATATATGCAATGCAGTCTGTCATTGACCGAGATGTTGTTTTACAGCTCATGACTGTACATATATTTCCTAGACAGGTCTGCTGAGTGGACCCAGATCTTGATTTCTAAACATCATTCTCCAATAAAAGGAATTGGGGCTCCTTGGAAAAGGGGTTGATCTAGGCCTGGGGCTGGGGAAATGCAAGATGAACCTGCAAGATCTTGTGGTGCTAAAAACAAGGAAGTGTCCAAAAAGGATGGAGGTTTATTGAAAGGACACTGGAGCCAATCTGAAGGCATCTCCAGCAGTCTAAATCAGAAGAATCTGAACAATAAAATCATAGCTCATGGAAGAAAATAAATATCTATAAACCTATGTTGATATAAATAATTGAATAAATAAATATATGGAAGAGAGGAATCATCTCTCTGTGATAGTAGAATTTCAATTGGTAAATGTGGAAGGAATGAAGGAATTAGAAAATCACCATTAGGCAAACGTGACAGCACTAATTCATTTGCAGGCAAAGACCATCAATAGCTACTAAAATTAGTAGGGGAAAGAGGGAGGAGAAACAGGCTTTTGAATGGTTTCAGTGTCTCCTTACAAGATATTTACTAACTATTAAGGGAGGTACCTGTGGACACCCCTCAACAAGTGATCAAGGTAAGCATCAGTAGTAAGAAGACTCATTAACAGAATGCACCTCCTGATAGGATGCTCTGAGATGGGCACAACATCACTTCTGTGCTGTTCTTGCCAAAAATGCATATGCTCTGGCTGGGTGCGGTGGCTCAAACCTGTAATCCCAGCACCTTGGGAGGCCAAGGTGAGGGGTTTGCCTGAGCCCACAGGTTTGAGAACAGCCTGAGCAACTTGGTGAGACCTCATCTCTACAACAAAGCAAAAATTAGCCAGGCCTGGTAGCATACGCCTGTAGTTCTGGACACTTGGGAGACCGAGGCAGAAGAATCGCCTGAGCCCAACAGATCGTTGCTGGGGTGGCCGTTAGCATGCCACTGCCATCCAGCCTGGAAAACAAAGAGTGAGACTCCAACTCAAAAAACAAACAAACAAAAAAAACATATGCTTAACCTGATTGTGACAAGACATCAGGTGAACTTAAAATGAAAGACAGTACAAAATATCTGATCAGCATTCCTCAAAAATGTGAAGGTCGGCTGAGCTTGGTGACTCAGCTTGTGATCCCAGCACTTTGAGAGTTCAAGGCGAGTGAATTGCCTGAGCCCGTGGTTTCAAGACCAGTCCGGGCAACTTGGCGAGGCCTCGTCTCTACAATAAATCAAAAAATTAACCAGGCATGGTAGCGTGCACCTGTAGTTCTGGCTACTTGGAAGGCTGAGGCGGAAGGATTGCCAGAGCCCAGCAGGTTGACGCTGAGGTGGTGGTGAGTATGCCACTGCACTACAGCCTGGGCGACAGAGTGAGATGCCAACTCAAAAAAAAATGTGAAGATCGTGGGAGTTAAAGAAATAATGCTGAAGCCAGGAACAGTGACTCACACCTGTAATCCCAGCACTTTGGGAGGTGGAGGCAAGAGGATTGGCTGAGCCCAGCGTTTCGAGACCCACCTGGGCAACTTGGCGAGACCTCATCTCTACAAGAAATAAAAAAATTAGTCAGGCATGGTGGCAGGTGTCTGTGGTTCCAGTTACTTGGAAGGCTCGGGTGGAAGGATTGCCTGAGCCCAGCAGGTCCAGGCTGCGGTGGCCATGAGCATGCCACTGTACTCCAACCTGGGTGACAGAGTGAGACTTCGACTTAAAAAAAAAAAGTACTACTGAGAGGACCCAGATCTTGGTTTCTAAACACCATTCTCCAATAAAAAGAATCGGGGCTCAGTCTAACATTTTAGCTTGACAATTGGTGGTAAAATTGGGACCACAGATCGGAAGAAATTAAGGAGACATGGCAACTAATTGCAATGAGGGGTCCTTGGCCAGAAAAAGGACATCAGTAGGAAAACTGGTGAAAATTCGAATAAAGTCTGTAGGCTAATTAATATTATTGTATCAATGCTAATCTCCTGGCTTTGATAGTATTGCCAAAGGTATATAAAATGTTCTGGGTAGGGCAAGAGGCTGAAGGGCATGCAGGAACTCTCTGTACTATTTTTGCAACTTTTCTATTGTTCCAAAATTATTTCAAGATAGAAAGTTTTTAAAACTTTCCTTTTTTTTTCAAAAGGAAAAACAGAACAGAGAATCCAGTACAAGTTTCTTAAAAAGGTTCCCCCCCGCCGAGGACTATTTTCTCACTTGTCATCAAGAATCAGCCTTCAGATTATTAGCAACATTAATTATCTGTTGTGAGTCCTCAAGCAGTCTGCCTGTGGGTGACCAGATGGAGAAATGCTGAGCACAGAGACATGATAATGCTAAGAGAGGGAGGATGGATAATGTAGGCATACTTCCTATATTAATAATAATTTTAAAAGCTGCTTAAAGCACTTGATGTTACCACCGCTAAACTGAACCATGCATGAGTCCCTGTATGAATTCATGTAAAAAACAGCATTGTATACCGTATGAGGAGCTTAATGCAGGGTTGATATACCACACTTACAAGTATTGTGATCTTACTAGGTATCACAAATACCCTGTGCTAAAGAAGCTTGGTCTAGTTAATTTCCTCTGGGAAAGTAACCATCTGGGTGAGGGGATGGGAATGGTATTATCGTTTGATCCCATTATGATGTTTTGGAAATGGGTACTGGCTCTGACTTCCGACATATAGACTTAAAGCCCTTCCAAAATCACAGGTCCCTGAGTCCCGGTCTCTCCCCTGACACACGGCTTCCTTCTGAGAATCCACTCTGTTTTACATTCTTCCAAGAGGATTCTGGGCCCCCATCTGAGCTTCCTTCTCTCAAACACCTCTCCCTCTTTCTCCATCAAGGCCAGGCCTTCCCCTCCTCCAGAACCCTGCCTAGGCCCGCAAGCTTCCATGATTCCTTCCGTGAGCAAACCTCCACTGGATTTAGTCACCGCAGATGTACTTAATCTACCTCTTAGCACCCTTAATACATGTATGTGTTAGGGTTCTTTAAAGAAACAGAATCAGTGGGATATATAGAGATAGGCAAGAGGAGATTTATTAGGGGAATTGGCTCTTGTGATTATGGAGATCAAGAAACCCCACCATTTCTTGTCTGCAAACTGGAGAACCAAGAAAAGTGAGACGGGAGGATCACTTGAGGCTAGGAGTTCAAGACCAACCCATCGCTACAAAAAATTTTTTTAATAAAAATTAAAAAATGAAATCCCGTGGTATAATTCAGTCTGAGTCCAAAGGCCAGAGAACCAGGGGAACCAATGGTGTAATACCATTGAGACTGAAGACCTGAGGACCAACAGCTGTGATGTTTGAACACAAGGGGAGATAAATGTCCCAGCTCAAGAAGGAAGAAAGAGAATCTACCCTTCTCCCACCTTTTTTGTTCTATTCAGGTTCTCAGTGGGTTGAATGATGCCGCCACATTGGTGAGGCGGATCTTCTTTACTCAGTCCACTGATTCAAATGTTAATCTCTTCTGAAAACACCCTCACAGGCACACCTTGGCATAATGTTTGACCAGCTATCTAGCCATCTGTTAGTCCACATAAAATTCACCACCACAATGTACATGTACATTGGATATGTAACTGGGTCTATACCTAAGATCATCTAAGATATTTTTAGCTATATTAATTTGTACCTGTAATTTCCTTTTATCTTTGTATGTGCTCTTGGGACTCTTCTGTATATTTGCTCTAGTTCTTTAGATTGTCATTTCTGTCAGGTCAGGGACCAGATGCTCTATTTCATTTGCATATTTCACAATGTCTGATCTGATGATGTGTACTTAGGGAGCCACCATAAAAGACCAAAATAACAAAGCATTGTATTAGCTTACCATTTTCTACTTTCTTCAAATTACTTGAGGGAATTTTTTAGTCATTAATACATATTTTAAATAATAATTTGAAGTGTATAGCATTAAGATTTATTATATTTAAATATAATAAACATCAGAAATTTTCCCTTCTAAAAAGTGAGGTTATAGTCAGCAGGTCTACAAAACTTTAAATTATTTTTAAAATTTCACGTTAGAAATCAAACTTAAGTCAGAAATTTTCAAAAGAAATCAAACTTAAATCAGAAATTTTCAAAAGAAATATAAGAATAATTCTAGAACATTTTGGTGGGAGTGTAAACTAGTACAACCTCTGTGAAAAACAGTGTGGCGATTCCTAAAAGATCTAAAAATTTACCTCCCATATGACCCTGTAATCCCCCTACTGGGAATATACCCAGAGGAACTCAAATCATTCTATGAAGAAGATACCTGCACATGCATGTTTATTGTAGCATTATTCACAATAGCAAAAACATGGAACCAACCATGCTGTCCATCAAAAGTGGACTGGATAAAAAAACAAGGTACATATACATGATGGAATATTACACAGCCATAAAGAAGGACAAAATCATGAACTTTGCAGCAACTTGGATGGACTTAGAGCTTATAATACTTAGTGATCTATCACAGAAACAAAGAACTGAGTACCACATTTTCTCACTCATAAGCAGACCCTGAACAATTATCATCACACTATAAAAAAGGGATTGACAGTAGTAGGAAACTCAGGGGCAGGAGGCGGGGGCACATTTTATTCATAAGGTACTTGATCTCAAACCAGGTGAAGTGGGGACCAAAGTGAGGCACAAACTTTACCTGTACAATGACCATTTGTATACCTAATTCTGAATTGTATCCCATATCCTTAAAATAAATAAAAAATAAAAAGCCTAATTTTATCCTCTAATTTAATGTGGAATTGCACTCTTTTAAATTAAGATTTTTGACTGGGCTCGGAGACTTAGCCTGTAATCCCAGCACTTTGTGAGGCCAAGGTGAGTGGATTGCCTGAGCCCACGGATTCAAGACCAGCCCGGGCAACTTGGTGAGACCTCATCTCTACAATAAATAAAAAATTAGCTGGGCGTGGTAGCACGCACCTGTAGTTCCGGCTACTTGGAAGGCTGAGGTGGAAGGATCATGGGAGCCTAGCAGGTCAACGCTGGGGTGGCGGTGAGTGTGCAATTGCACTCCAGCCTGGGTGACTGTGAGACTCTAATTCAAAAAAAATAAAATAAATTAAGTTTTTTTTCATTATTTTATTCCCTTCTAAATACAAATAATCCTAATAAGATGATTTCCACTCTACCTACATTTTTTGAGAGCTTAATATGTTCAGTCCCTGTACTAGGTGCAGGGTTTACAAAACCAAAACGTCTGGTTCTGAATCACTCCTACTAGTAGATAAATTAGGAAATGGGATTTTATAAAGGGAGAGGCGACAAAGCAGAAAGCAAAGTACAGATAAAAGGTAAGGATGTGGAGAAATTGGAACCCTTCACACTATTGGTGAAAATGAAAAATGGTGCAGCTGCTATGGAAAACAATATGGTGACTTCTCAAAAATTAAAGATAGACGTACCATATGATCTAGCAGTTTCCCTCCCAGGTATATATTTAAAAGAGCTTAAACCAGGCATGGTGGCTCTCACTTGTAATTCCAACACTCTGGGAGGCCAAAGCAGGAGGATAACTTGAGCCCAGGAGTTTGAGACCAGCCTGGGAGACATAGCAAGACCTTGTGTCTACAAAAAAAAAAAATGTTTTAAATTGGCTGGACATAGTGGCATATGCCTATAGTCCCAGCTACTCAGGGGCTAAGGCATAAAGCCTTGAGTCCAGGAGGTCAAGGGTGCGGTGAGACATGATTGGTCCTCTGCACTCCAACCTGGGTGACAGAATGAGACCCTGACTCAACCTTGACGACATTATTTTAAGTGAAATAAGCAAGTCATAAAAAGATACATACTGTATGACTCCATACACAGTATCTAGAGTAGTCAAATGCATAGAAACAAAAAGTAGAACGGTAGCTTCCAGAAGCTTGGGATAGAGAAATCAGGGAGTTGTTTGATGTATATAGAAGTATCAGTTTTGCAAGATGAAAAAGTTTTGGAGATTGGCTGCATAGCGGTGTGAATATACTTTACACTACTATTAACTGTACACTTAGAAATGATTAAAAGTTTTATGTCAAGCATTTTTAAAATAACAATACAAAACTTTAAAAAGCGAGATAACAGAAGCCAGGGCTGCATAAAAGCCCTGAAGAAGGACGCTCTGGTTTTTGTTATGAGCAAAAGATGGTGAGTTCTCTTTAGATTGTTGAATTTGAGGTACTTACCTAGCAAGATACCCAAGAGGTTCTGGATGTAACAGGAATGAGGTTGGAAAGGGAGAACTTGCCATCTACACATTAGAACTACTTCACATTCACAGAATGCAATGGGCTCATCCGTGGAGGACACATAGAAACATAACAGGATAGAACCCCAGGCTCCAGCTTTTAAGGGGTGGATGGTAAGCAAAAAAGACTGTGAAGAGAAACAGCAGCCGAAAATTTTGAGGAAAACATTGTACACAGGTCAAGTGAGGTAAAGACAGAAAAGTTACCTAGAGGATTTGCCGAGCAGCCTTTGGTGACCTTGCCAGAGTGGCTATATTAGAGTGATGGGTTGGGGGTCTTCCCTTGCTCCCCCTGGACTCCCTTTCTTGACACAGGGGCTCTTAACCTATGGTTCCTGGACTCTGAAGAGGCTTTGGCGAGTCTGTGAAACTCTGACAAATCTAAACGAAATCAGGAAACCTAGGCAAAACTCTCCAGGGAGCGTTTCTGTGACCTTCATGAAATTCTCAGTGGGTTCTGTGATCTGATAAAAGTTCCATGTGCCAGAGCACACAGAGTCAAGATCCTGTATTTCTGCCACCCTGATTTCACTTAAAGTGTAAGCATCACTTCTTTTTGTGGGTCAATTTGAGACCCTAATCACAATTTATACTATTTTTTCCTATGGAAATATATTATCCAAGTTCTGAAGTGACATGCAGATGAACTTGTGATATGGTGTGTTTAAGCTGGAGACTTGTAGCTTTTGTACTTTAAATTTCAACAGTTAGTCACCGGTTGCAGGAGAGCACACACTAGAAATCAACCCAGTAGTCAAAGAGAAATAGTCTTAGAGTGAAGATAAGTCTGTGTGTGGCGTTTTCAGCATCTAACCTGCATGCCCTTAAATTTTAAATGCTACAGGCATAAATCGTTCTGCATAGTCATTTTTGTTTATATAATCTCTGTATATCTCTGTTTCCTTATCTCTAAGCAAGTTAATAATTGCTTAGATATTAACTTAGATATTATGTAATCTAAAAAATGTATTTTACTTGTATAAACCCTTTTTATTTTTATTTTTTTTGAGTTGGAGTCTCACTCTGTCACCCAGACTGGAGTGCAGTGGCATGCTCTCAGCGACTACAGCCTTGACCTGCTGGGCTCCGGCAATCCTTCCACCTCAGCCTTCCAAGTAGCCGAGACTATAGGCGCGCGCTACCATGCCTGCTAATTTTTTTTTGATGTATCGTAGAGATGAGGTCTCGCCAAGTTGCCCAGGCAGTTCTCGAACCCGTGGGCTCAGGCAATCCACTCACCTCAGCCTCCCAAAGTGCAGGATTACAGGCTGAGCCACCGAGCCCAGCTCCTTTTTATATTCTTAACGGGTTTTCACATCATTACCTTTCTTGCAGATTTTTAGCTTCCCCTCACATATCTTATGTGCAGTGTGAGCATTTCCCTTCTGTTCGAATTCGACCATTCTAACTGAGATTATATATGGAATGACAAATCTGAATTAATGCACAAAATCCCATCCTCACTTTTGGAAAGGCAGTTTGGAATATATGTCTTACTGATAGCAGGGGGGATGATATTCATAGCTTAAGAAATTAAGGCAACCAGACATGTTTTCTGAACACTAGTGTTGCTGTTATGCCAAACAGAATTGAGGCCACACTTCAGCCTTGCCTCTGAGAGTGATACCGCTGATCAAGAAGACTTGGATGTAGAAGATGACCATGAGGAACAGCCTTCAAATCAAACCGTCCGAAGACCTCAGGCCGTCATTGAAGATGCTGTGGCTACCTCAGGGGTGAGCACACTCAGTTCTACTGTATCCCATGATTCCCAGAGTGCTCACCGATCACTGAACGTACAGCTTGGAAGGATGAAAATAGAAACGAATAGGTAAGTCTCGCGCTGGCGTAGGCTGGTTTCTTTTTTCTTACCTTTATAAAAGTGCATGGGGGCTGGATGCAGTGGCTCACACCTGTAACCCCAGGACTTTGGCGGGTGGAGGTGAAAGGATTGCCTGAGCCCAGGGGTTTGAGGCTAGCCTAAGCAACATGGTGAGACTTCATCTCTACAATAAATAAATAAATAAATTAGCCGGTTGTGGTGTGCTCCTGTAGTTCCAGCTACTTGGATGGCTGAGGTGCAAAGATCGCTTGAGTTCAGCAGTTTGAGGCTGCGGTGGTCATGAGCATGCCACTGCACTCTAGCCTGGGCAACAAAGACTCTGACTTAAAAAAAAAAAAAAAAGTACATGTGTTTTTAGTCTACTTTAAAAGCTGACCCATAGACAATACAAAATATGATCCCTTCAACCCATTCATGTCAACTTGATTGAACATCTTTATAAAACAAAAGAGGTTTTTGTCTTTTCTGTCAAATACCATTTTCTACCTCTACCAGTTCAAGCCTTCTTCAGCGCCATTTCTTTGATTGCTACTTTATCTCTAAGTGCAGAGATTTTTAGAGTAACTTAGTTATAACCTCTCAGACCGTCTTAGGTACAAACTAAGAACAGTCTGTACCTTGCAGCAGATAGCTGAAAGACAGAACAGGAGGTCCACGATCTTGAAAACCCATGACTTGGAATATCAAGTTCTTATAAGAGAGGATAATCTCTGAGCTCAAGTGGACAAAGCTAATCAGTGGTGCCAAAGCTTTGCATCTTAGAACCTTACAGGGAGGATAGTTGGCCACATTTACAGTTCTTATTTTCAATACACTGTGACATATCTGGAATTTAATTTGTCTTTGATAATAACTTGGTAGATAGAACCCACAGGATCAGGTTATTAAGTGAACAGTAAATATTTCCTGTTCTTCATGGATGTTGGCACAGTTCAAGGTCCGGATCTTTATGATGTATAGCTTCCTGTGCTGTTGACAGTTGACATGTGGGAAACTGACTTTATGACTCTGGGTTTGCAGTGAAAACGTTTTTTAGTGAAAAAATACAGGCTGTTCAAATATTAGAAACTGTAGTTGAAAATTCTGGTTGTTCATCAGGGAGATGAAAAAATGTCTTATTTCTAGTCATAAAGTTTAGGTTTTTAAAGGTAAGTTTGAATACCAAACTTAGTGTAAAACTCACCCTATTTTCAGAAACCTGAATTCTGGTTGCATGATTAAGTAAATCCATCCATACATGTCTTCTGTGATATTCAAAGAGAAATCTTGTTTAATAAAGAGAAATTGGCTCTCTGGCTTCCATATCCCAGTTCATCCTCTGAAACCCAGCTCTCTACTTGCCATCTCTACTATTGAGTGGAAAAGAACTTGGATCTTTTCTCCTCCAAGACTTCAGCTAAATCTTGGAGTCCCTCATTTCTCCTCTTCCCAAGCAAGAGTTCAGATAATAAGACCTCATGTCATGCATTATAGAAGGAGCTAACATTAGTCACTTCTCTTGACATGATTCTCTATCACCCAGTCCTGAGTAGGGTTGTTTTTGAACCCTGCTCTGATCTCTGGAGGAGGAAAGCTAACTCATTTTTTTGGTCCAGCCCTCTCTGCCCATGGCTTCTAGTCAGAATTATACAAGCAGTAAAACTACTTTGTTTACCAATGAGCTGGTACATCTGCTTTTCTGGCCCTGAAACCTCCTGTCTACACACCCTCGCTATGTCAACAGGGGCTGTCTCCCTTAATGCAGCCTGGATATGTACCGCTTCCCCTTCTCTCCTTGTCCCATTTGGTTGGCCTTGTGCTCACCCTGGCGCACCTTGTGCTACCTGCATGCAGTCCTTGAGGGGTGCTCTTCATGGTTTCACGTTTCTCTTATGAGGGTGTCTTGGTCCTAGCTGAGTGTCTGCTTCTCAAATCTACTCATCTCTGTTGAAAAGACTAGCATTTGTCCACATTGCTTTATTATCTCAGTACATAGCTGCATTTTTCACAACAACCTACACATTTACACTTTTTCTCCACGTGTTTACATTTGAATCTGTGAAATCTACAAGGTAATCAGCCTCCTTTTTCTTTTTTCAGTAATATCTCCCACAGCTCCTACATCACCCTCAGAAAAGTGAGATGAGGGACACCTGCTTCACGCATGACTTGAAGACAGGTCCGCAACTTTAGTACAAGCAATGAGCCAGTGAAATCAGAGGCCGGTTCTGTCTGTCTTGCTCCTTGTAATTTTCAGTTGAATATTACTTGAAATATAAAAGCATGCCTCATGCAAAACGAATCTAGAGGAAGTGTCATGTGTTTTTAGGAAAGGTTGTAACTCTCATGTTAAAAATCGTAAACTGTCAGGCGTGGTGGCTCAAGCCTGTAATCCCAACACTTTGGGAGGTCGAGGCAAGAGGATTGTCTGAGCTCAGGGGTTCGAGACCAGCCTGGACAACTTGATGAGACCTCGTCTCTACAATAAATCAAAAAATAAGCCGGGTGTGGTAGCACACACACCTGTAGTTCCAGCTACTTGGAAGGCTGAGGCAGAAAGATCACCTGAGCCTAGCAGGTCGAGGCTGTGGTGGCATGAGCGTGCCACTCCACTCCAGCCTGGGTAACAGAGAGAGACTCTAACTCAAAAAAAAAAATTTTAAGCTTTAAAATTTAGGATGATCATGGTTGAAGGTAAACAGGTATAGCTGGGTCTTGATTATTAGACAACCCATAACCCTAAGTGGCAGAAAGCTACAAAATGGCTTTAGAGTGTATGCTTTACTTCTAAGTGTATGATTACCTAAAATGTTCTGAAAATTTACTTCATCCAAGGAGACGCAGGGACATTATCAAACTCTAACTCAGAAGGGGCTGACTGGTTATCTGTCTTTCCTATCTTACAGTTCTGGAATTACCCATCTGACTTCATGACAGATCCTTGCCCTACTTTTCCGAAACAGAGAGGCAGTTGCCTTGAGTTCAAAGTATTTCCCTACTAACTGAACATAAAGTAAAAATAAAACTGATGGACTGGATATATCCTCAAGACAAATACTTTTAGGAACTGGATTTGGGGCAAATGGGTAGTGTCAATACTGTGCTTCCAATGTAAAATTTGGGCTTTTAATTGTAAAAGAAACTACAAAGTCTAGACAAATATAGGTTTAATTCTAGAAAATGTTGTGTTCTTTGAGAAAACAAGAAGAACATGCTATTCCATGCACGTTTATTAGCAAGGAAGCCAAACATACATACCACATGCAAAAATTGCCAACTTCAAAACCCCTACAGAGTTTGCTCTCCATTTCTTTAAATTATCATTAATGCTGGAATAGATCAATCTCCCCCAACCCTCTGCTTCCCCTCTTGCTTTCAGTTCATGCTGTTTCATCCACCCAATGTGCATCATTTCTGCTCTCTACAGTTGGCTTTGTTTACCTGTCCTCCTCAGAACACCTTCTCCGTCTGCCTCTCACTCTGTTCTGATTTTGTTCTATCTCTGCTACCTACTCTGCTATGATCCCTCTCCTACCTAAGGGCCTCAGATTTGTGTCTTGTGGGAACAGGGTGGAGTCTGGGGGTCAGGGATGGAACCCCCACTGAGCCCTGGGAGGGCTCTTTTCCAGGGCGGGAGGCTGTAGCAGGGAAACAGAATAGGCTTTATTTATTTATTTATTTTTGAGTTGGAGTCTCACTCTGTCGCCCAGACTGTGCCCCCGGCCACCACAGCCTCGCTCTGCTGAGCTCTGGCATTCCTTCCGCCTCAGCCTTCCAAGTAGCCGGAACTACAGGTGCACGCTACCATGACCGGCTAATTTGTGATTTATTGTAGAGAGGAGGCATCGCCAAGTTGCTCAGGTGGGTCTCGAACGCACAGGCTCAGGCAGTTCACTTGCCTCGGCCTCCCAAAGAGCTATCTCCTTTAATGCTCACAGGTTTTATTTTTTCCTTTTTACAAATGGGAAAACTGAAGTCCAAAGGCTTTAGGTAATTTCTTTAAGGTTAACACAGGAAGTGCGGAACAAAACCAGGACACAAGCCCAGGTGTGTGTCTGTCAGTTGCACCATGCTGCCTTTGGGCATGCCAAGTGAAGCAAAAATAAGCTTTTGGATGGAACATAGTCCTGAGTTAAATCTGTCAATACTCAGGCAATGAAACAAATATAGCTTGTTAGGAGCTATAGGGTATGCAACAATTTACCTTGATAAACTTATTATTGTATATTTTAAAGTATTGTAATTCTGAATCCAAGTTACTCCAAGATACTTTTCTAAAAAACTAGAATTACATAATCTGGAATGTTTTCTCTGAGAAACTGTTGGAAATGGTGAGTGGGTTACCAGTTGGTTCTGTTACATAGTGAGCTTTCCATGGGTAGGAACCATGGTATGAATATCACAGTTTCTCCTTGTTTCTTTGGAGACTGCATCAGATGCCAACTAGGAACTGAATGTACCAGGAGAACAGCTATCCTTTTGCCCACTTCACAACCCACCCCCTGAGAAGTGAGGGAATAATCGTAACAACCACAACTGGCCGGGCTCGGTGGCTCAGCCTGTAATCCCAGCACTTTGGGAGGCCGAGGCAAATGGACTGCCTGAGCCCACAGGTTTGAGACCAGCCCAGGCAACTTGGCGAGACCTTGTCTCTACAATAAATCAAAAATTAGCCAGACAAGGTAGCACATGTCTTGTTATTCCGGCTACTTGGAAGGCTGAGGCGGAAGGATCACTGGAGCCCAGCAGGTTGACACGGGGGTGGCTGTGAGTGTGCCACTGCTCTCCAGCCTGGGCAGAGTGAGACGCCAACTCAAAAAAAAAAAAAAAAAAAAAAGTAACAACCACAACTGCAGCAACAATGGTTAACATTTATTGGGCACTTGTTACACACCAGGTCTCTAGGCAGCCTTATCTATAGCTATTGATAATTTCTCAAATTTTCTTAGTTTAAGAACACTTATTACCTTTCTGTTTTGCATTGACTGGGATATTATCTATACTTACCAACTTTTAATGAGAATCCATACACGTAAAATATATGCCTGTTAATGTCCCTTATTTATGAATTTGATATTTATGGTTGTAAGAAGAACCAGTAGAACATCTGTGAAGATTTCAGCAGAAGAATTCTTGTCTCGAGCACAGAGCCTTTCAGAGCTTTGCTGCTGGACACTGGGCACCGGGCAGGGGGTGGGTGTCGTGAACCTGTACCATCAATGTCACCTGGGAGCTCATCATAAATGCAGAGTCTCATCCCAGAGCTAATGGACCGGAATCTTTCTTTCAGTTAAATCAGGGGAATCTTTGCTCATTATAGCCTGAGAAACCCATGTCTAGAAGGTCACCCTGTGTCAGCTCCAGCTTTATTATCCTGTCAACCAATATAATTTTCTTCTGCAGATTACTAGAAGAATTGGTTCGGAAAGAGAAAGAATTACAAGCACTCCTCCATCAAGCTATTGAAGAAAAAGACCAAGAAATTAAACACCTGAAGCTTAAGTCCCAGCCCATAGGTGAATAGCAGACGTTAAAATAATACTGTTCTACCAGGCTGCCACAAAAAAGCCAAGAAAGCCAACAGACAAGTTTTATTCATGGCTTAGTCAGCATTTGTCACTTGTACCACAACTACAAGCAGGAATAAATTTTAAAAACACATCCAATTTTTGACTGGTTGAGGTGGCTTATGCCATTAGTCCTAGCGTTTTGCGAGGCTGAGACAGGAGGATTGTTTAAGGCCAGGAGTTTGAGACCAGCCTGGCCTGGACAGTATCGTGAGATTTCATCTCTCCAAAAACAAAACAACCCAATTATTAACTGTAGCAAACTGTCATTTCTTTTTCTTTTTTTTTTTTGAGTTGGAGTCTCACTCTGTCGCCCAGACTGGAATGCA